>NC_051077.1:39421596-39721596 GCF_004664715.2 Peromyscus leucopus | reverse complement strand
AGTATTGGGTATGGATAGTTTGTGGAGAAGACTATCATTGTGACAATTTACAAATAGAACTCACCAGATAGATGTAAACGTGACTGATGTTTGCATCATGTCTTTGAGAGTTTCTAAGTCATTGTTTGCTCGGTTTATTTCATTGTTTTATGCCATTGGAAAAGACAAGATCTTTAAGCATTGTAGGCTTATCTTTAAGATAAAAATAAACCTATAGTGTGAATCCTAATTGGTTTTAATAATAAAAACCCAGAGTCAGATATAGGGGTAAATGCTGAAAGATCAGTGAGACAAAGGTGCTAGCCAAACTTACCTCTTACCTCACCAACTCCTCAGCCTGGAAAAGGGGGTGCTGAACTCCTGTTTCCTTCTGTCTTATATTCCTTTCTCTGCCCAGCCATATCTCTTCCTGTCTCCGCCTCCCTAGTGCTGAGATTAAAGCTGCGTGCCTCCCAAGTACTAGGATCAAAGGCAGGAGATCCCAAGTGCTGGGATTAAAGGCATGTGCCACCACTGCCTGTCCTTTATGGTTAACTAGTGGCTAGCTCCACACTCTGATCTCCAGGCAAACTTTATTTGTTGGAGCACAAGCAAAATATTACTACATAACCTTATTTCATTAAGTTGTGGTTATGATTAAAGCAAGTAATATATTTGAAATATTTAACATCATAATACTATTTGTGACATCATCACTTTATAAGCCAGTGGCTGCATTCTGTTTTTATTGTATTGCCTTATGTTCAGAAAATTTGGTAACTGGAAAATCCAATTTATAAAGATATGAAGTAAAGAGGTCACAAAAGTCACAGCTTTTGTGAGGGGTGGGATCATTAAAGTTCAAATTGGAATTTATTTTACAAGTAACACATTCACCCATTAATACTTTTGTCTTGAGAGAGCTTTTTCCTCCTGACTCACATCATAACTACAGAGATTAAGTAACAAATACTCTGGAAATGAGAACCAGCTGTGTCTGAGTAAGCAAACGAAAAGCACAATCTTATTCTGAACCTAATCCAAACTCCTAAATTATGAGTTTGGATAGCAGTAGAAATTATTAGGATATAACTGTAAAAATAAAATCACAAGCTCTATTATTTTTATAACGAAACAGCATAGGATCCCGAATAAGGAATCTGTATATCAGACCCAGCTATAAAATCTACCTGACAATGTCAATAATAAAACCCTTCCACATTTAGAAGCTCTATCCTAAAGCTGCACAAAAGCATCGTCTATTTTTAGACATGTCTATCCCCAAATCCTATTAAAGTATATTTCAAAGGTTTTTTATTTTTTTAGTGGTTTCTCTAAATTGATCCTCAAGCCCCTTTCACCTTTTCAAATATATATATATATATATATATATATATATAGTGATTTGTTTGAGAAAAAATTCTATTTCTTTACTACTCTGTGTAATTTTGTTTGAGATTGTAATATATTTTCAATATTTTTCTCTTCCTTTTCCTCCTTCCAAGCACTCCCATATGCCCCTCAAATTCCTGGCCTCTTTTTTTCATTAATTGTTGTCACATGTATATGTGTATATGTTCATGTGTGCATGTGCGTGCGTGTGTGCGTGCGTGCGTGCGTGCGTGTGTGTGTGTGTGTGTGTGTGTGTGTGTGTGTGTGCATTCCTAAATATAAATTGTTGGATCCATATAATGTTACTTGTACCTTATATGTATGTTTTCAGGACTGATTTTTTTGTCAGTGGCTTTCTTTTGTTTCTTCATTTTACTTTTCTGTTACCAATTGGCATTTATGTAGATATTACACATCCATAATGTCTTTTCCTTCCCTGTGTTGTCTGTGTTATTCTGTGGATATGAAGCACAGAATTTAAGTTTTGCTGCTGTGATGATAATTAAGGATCCTGTCGTCTTTGACAGACAACTGTCATTGCCAGCAGGAAAGACAAATTTACAAATGTATTATGCTGTGAATAGAAAGCTAGAAATCAAATACAGGAAGCGGCAAGAAGCTATGTTTTCCTGTATTCGGCTTTCGATATCTCTGGAAATGTTCTGAAGAAGCCAGATATGTGAAAAGACCTGTGTGCCAGCTCCTGGGTCCCACAAAATAGTGTGATTAGCTTTCCTTATTTATTTTAATAATATTTTATTTCCTGTTTGAATATTTCCTGCATGTATATAATGTGTTTTGTTTTCACCCCCTTCTTCTTCTCCAGTTACCCTTTGAATGCTAAACACATTTCTCTCTCAACTTCAATATTTGAAAGAAGTATTACCATTGACCCACTGAGTCTAATCATTGCTGCCCACGTGTGTCTGAGGATATGGTCACCCACTGAGGAAAGGGCAACCCACTTGTGACTACTTTTCAAAGAATTATTGACTATTGTCCTCTCGGAAACCCTCAAGGACTATTAGCTCTCCAGTTAGGCTTGAGATCTTGATGGCCCTTCTCCCATCCAAGCTGGAATTTTTAACTTTCTGGCTTTTGTGCAGGTCTTGTGCACACAGCCACAGTGGCTCTGAGCTCTACAACTCAGCTATCCCTCAAATGCTGTGGTTTTGTTCATCTCTTTATCAACGAACATTCATAGACTACCAGACTTCGCTCTTTGCTCCTGCTCGCTCATCACCCCAGCTCCTTCAGGTTTGTAGAATTTAGCTTTGACTCTCGTCATTCCCATCACGGTGGTTGTTCAACAATAACACTGGTTCTGTTTCCCGTTCTTTAAATTCCATTCATTGTAGTTGTCTAATATACCTCCTAAGACTGAGCTACATTAAGTTTAACTTGTCATCTGTGGCAACATTTCTCTAGAATTTCTTCCTAATAATATATAAATGAAAGGCTTTCTTAAGGGTGCAGTTCTTGTAGTGATTTTGCTTTCTTTCAGTAAATTCATCTGATTTCTTGAGCCAGCATTCACATGTTTTCTTAATAATTTATCTTCAGTCCTAACTCCCTTTGACTGTAGACCTAAATATCGCAAACCACAAACATGTTAATATTGCATTTATTAACAGGTCTATGAATATTTCATTTTCATATATTCCAATTATTTCTTAATGTGCTTGACATTATACTACTTATATGATTGTTTTAGCTCTTACTCACAGGTACCCAGAATGTTTACATTCACACTATATGCATCACCTCTATTGACTCCTGTTCCCTCCACATTCATTCCCTTTGTTCCTCCTTTTTATATTTTCTTGTTTTATTCGTGGGGGAGATAATTGGGATTTTCCTCCAGGACCTCCTTGAACATGCTAAGCAAGTGCTCTGTCTCCCACTGAGTGATGTCCTAAGTTCTCTCTTACGTTCTTACTTTTAAAAGGGACTCTCTAAGTAGCTCAGGATTGCCTTGAACTCATAATCTTCAGACCTCAGCCTCCCAAATACCTAAAATTACTTAACGACACTGTCTTGTTTTTTCCCCATTTTCTATTCCTATTCTTGGAATAGTATGAAAACTTATTGCATAATCTTGGTAAAACAATCTTTGAGGAAAAGCATCTGGTGTTAGCACATGGCTCCATTGTCAAAGTGCTTGTGATCCAAACACGAGGACCTGATTTCAATCCTCACACACCCATAAGAATTTGAGTGTGACTTCAAGCACTGGGAGGTAGAGACAGGAAGATCCCTAGCGTTTTTTTTGTTTGGATTCCCAGTAGCCAAGTTAGTGAGCTCCTAGCTAAAAATACGTAAGCAATGAAGTAGAGAAACAAATGAAGAAGACACCTGATGTCTCTAGCCTCCACATGTACATATTCACCTGCACACATGTGTTCGCACAGGCATAGGCATGCACACATATGCAATAAATAAATAAATAAATAAGTAAATAAACAAATAATTACCAAATAATTTCTTTGCTCCTTAAAGTATGAACAGTTTCCCTCTGACCTCTGAAAAGCTTTCAGTAACCATGGTGCTGATGAACTGTTTTGTCCTGTGATCTGTTTTACCAATTTGTGTGTGTGTGTGTGTGTGTGTGTGTGTGTATGTGTGTGTGAGTGTTGTTTCTCTATGTCCTAACATTGACTAACACAGTCAACTGTCCTCGGGTTGCTTTTCTTTGTTGCACAGAGTCCAGTGAATGTGCTGCTAGTCATTTTTCATTACTCAGCCCCCACTTACATTACTAAATATCTGGATATCCCAATTTTAGATTGCTTTGTTTTCAACTGCTTTGACATTTTATTCATACCTGTGTTTAATATTTAAGAGACACTTACAGAATAAACCATTTCACATTTAAAGTCAAGAGTTATTAGCAGAGAAACAGATATTTATAGGTCCTGAAGAAAAACAGGGTGGGGATGCAGGGGTTGGGCCATGTTCCCCCATGAGTTTTGTACGCCATCTAGTGACAACTCTACCTCACTACAAGACTCTCCTGTAAGACTATGAAGTCTGCAGATAAATTTTTCAGTTTTCTTCAGTAGAGATTTCAAAGTAGAGTTTTCTTTAATATATATTACATACCTATAGAAATAAATTCTATATTTACTACTAGTTCCTTTTGATTAAATACTGTAAACCATTTTACTATTTATATACTAATTACTACATATATATTTATTATTCACATACCATTATATCATTTATATTATTATAAAAATGTTTCATGAAACATGCACCTGGCGCCTCGTTTTATGTTAGCATTAATCAATGATGTGCATGGGTCCATTTACCAAGATGACATTTGGAGGAAATCTGAAAGCTCTAGCGAGTATCTGATGCATTCAAAAGTCCTTTCTCCTGATGTGACACACACAGCAAATTCAGCAAAAATATCAAACACTGATTAATGGAAAATATAAGGTGTGGACCCAGGCGGCTAGTTTCCATACACATTACCCAGACACTCTACAGGATCATTTTCACACCTGAAAACATGGGAAGAAGTAAGTTTTTGTTGCAACTATGAGGTAACATGCAGAAAATAGACCTTTGAAGGCTTTCAGCAAATATAGATGGCAGTTTGTTTCTATTGATGTGCCCATTTTACTTTTATTTACTCAATAAACATGTGTCCAGAGAGTTACAAAATAAATGATCTGTCTAGCCACTAAAACGTACATCCCCTCCATTTAAAAAAATGCTCAGGAAGAAGTCAGTTGCTCATACTTACAGCTTTCTAGTTGCATTATACATGTTTGTACGTCCATTGGAAAATTCTTGAGATCCATTGGACAGGACAGTGTTAATGTTAACCTGAAAGGATGAAAGGAATTCTTTTAAAGGCAACTCTTTTACACCGACACATGAATATTCTATTGCCTAGAGAAAACATTTTTTATGTTGACAGTGTTGAAAACTGTACTGCTGATTTTTTTTCAGCTTAAGAATGTTATTTATTCTGAAATAACTACGTATTTACAAATTAATCTGTTTTTTGGCAGGAAAGATAGTGAAGTATCATTACAAGTATAACATTCTGTACATTAACTTTTTAATCTGTTTATTAATTTTTTTTTTACTTAGAACATAGTAGAAATGCCTAGAAGAGACCTTTCCTTCCAAAAATGGTTCCCAGAAGATAAATCTGAGTGTGGAGTCTATAGAATTACCAAGTGGCAAAAGGCACATTTCATTTAAAATCCTATTACTGTAACTTAAGAGGTCAGTGTATTCTGGAAAAATGAAATTCTAAATTTGGAAAAACGAGGCGTAGAAGAATAATCCTGTACGACAAATCTGGTCATTTTTTGCAGCTCTCTCTGGCAAGGTGTCAGTGGATAGAGAGGCGTTGAGCACAGCAAATCTGACGAACTCGAATGTTTGTTAGAGTGAGCAGAGGCTCCTGCCTCTGGCTTGAACATTCTACCAGGTCCCACAGGAGCCAGGAAATAGTTCTATAGAATCGTTACATAATTTCATGCTCACGAAACCAGTTTCTGATTTTTTATTCACATAAAGGAAATGCAGGAGTTCTACACCAGCATCCTGCCCTTGCAAAGAGAACTCTTGCACCCCCAGAGACTTAAGAAGTATGTTTTGTATGATCCATTATATATATATATATATATATATATATATATATGCATGTGTGTATACACATGCATTTTATATTGTACATATATTAACACACACATATATACATATATATTAAAATATATTACTGATGTATCTTAAGTTTTACCAAGAATTTATGGCTTATGAAACTTGGGAGAGAGGAAGAGAGGGAGGTCCAGATGCATGGTCAATATTCTTCCAAGTTCTTTTTGGAGAAACCTCACTCAGCCACTTTGATTAATTTCTTCACTGACATCCATTGTACTAGTGAGCATGCCATGTGGTTAGTTTGCCTAAGCTTTGCGACCAGAGGCATATAACTCCAAACTCCCTAAACAACACCTTTTCCATCTCTAAAATGAAGATGACAATGGTGTCTACAGGAGAACTGAGGTGTGCAATCATGAGTTGTGTGTGGAATATTCTTTGATAAGTGCCTGAAACATAGGAAGTACTGAATGCTTACTAAATTTAAATGATTGACTGTTGACTCCCCCATATTCTCCGCCTCAAAATTCTAATGTATGGGCATAAAGATGAATTAATTAAATAATACATGGGAATTATTTTTACTTTGACAAAAAATAACTAGCAATCTAACAAATACAGCTATATTCTCTGAAACGGCATTTTTATGTACACCCTAGACATAAAGTTACAATGATATATAGTCTCTAGTGAATATCTGGCTGACATAGGTCCAATGAGAAGTGTTTGGGAGACATGAATGGACAGACAAATGGGACTGCTGGATTTTTAAGAGTCCCAGAAGGATCATTGGGTAATTCATTCAAGTTAGAGTCCTTAGCAAACTAAAATAATCAGAGATCTCCATATTCAAAGCAATACTTTTTTCTGGTCTTCCTAGCTAAGTAATACTAAGTAAGAGTGTATTTACAACATACTCTCTTCAAAAGACAATTTTAAAACTTGGTGGACAAGATGTTCCCTGCCTTGTGAAAGGGTTTATAGGGAGAGAAGGCATATGTGCATTCTGAAATGCACACATACTCATTTTCCAAATATCCAAGGCTCTTGCCAGCCAGTTTCCAGCACTGACTTGCAGAATGCTTTGACCTTTTGTGAGGAAGTAAAAAGTGTTTTCAGATTCTTCTCCACACTCTCACCATGCATGTGTTGTCAAATTTATATCCTGGCTATTTCTCTGGCTTAAGACAGGAGCTGTTACATAATTCCAACAGCGCAAAAAAAAAAAAAAAAAAAAAAAAAAAAAAAAAAAAAAGTTCAAAGGAATTCTTTGACTAAGCAAAAACTGTTTGCAAAAAAACCTGTTGCAAATCACAGTCTATAAAAACCTATTTTTGACTTTGTTTTCTTTTATTTAATGTAAAATATTGATTAAACAAAACACTGATTGAAAACAAGTGTCTGCTGGTTGCAATATTGAATTTGTTTATCAAAATAAGACATGCAAATTAAAGATGTGTTCTGACCTGTGTTCTGACCACATCAAAGTTAACTAAGTAAAGAGGCAATGACTCATGTTCTGTTTGGGACTTGAATAACTACTTGTTTAAGGAGGACACCGAGTCCTCTTTCGAGACAAGATACGTAAACAGGATATGCGCTTCTTACTGACCCCTAAGAAGTCTTGGATTACTGAAATAGTGACTTTCAAAAGGCTGACTCATCTTTGAAAATCATTGGCCTCATTAAAATTTAATTATTATCCATTTTTAAAGCAACATTGCTTATAGAGTTGTGTCTCTCCCAATGTCTGAAATTAAACATGTTTTTTGACCTCACCATAGCTTTTTAACTCAAAATAAATGTTTATGTTTTATTAATAGATAATGTATTGCATAATAACATGTTTTGTTCAAATACATATTACAATATTTTCCAAAATTTTGTAATTTGCCTACATAAAGACAGTGTCTCTTGCTCAATAATGTAAGGAGCCTTGTAAGTGTTTCTGTAATACTATACTAACACATTTATGGCACTTATTTTGTAGTAGGAAGGAGTCCAAATATTTTGTAGATAATAACTCATTGCTCTGTAGAACAAATTCAAAAGACAGGTAAATAATATTCACCCTCTTTAAGTGAGAAAACTTAAGAGTTAACATAACTAACCTGATATTATGTAACAGAAATGGGCAAGGCAGAATTTACAACTTGATGAGAGTATGTCTAACCTAGATTCCAAGGTCTTAACCTTTAAGAAGACTGTCACTCAAATGCATTGGGTCATTTTAGTTTTATATATTATAGTAATACAAGAACTGATAAAAATACATACACTTAGTTCTTAAATGTGAAGTAAGACATATAAGTATAGTATGACATATAATCTTTTTACAATAGTTAGGAAGATGTGATTAGGCTGCAGGAAGCATAAGAAATTTCCCTAGTGATTTTACATAATTGAGTGGTTTGTATGTGATAATGAACAATTTCATAGGGAATAAATAACTGAGAATAGATCCAAGTATAGGAACACCAGGACAGAGATCAAAAACTGTTACTATGAATTAAATCTGGGAGGAATTTTTTGTCAACTGATCATTAAAAACCTATCACAAAAGCAATAGCATAATTGATGATCCCTGTGGGAAGTTTACGTGAACAAACTATGAATCTTAAAAAAAAAATGCTTGTTTCTAGACATGCTATATTCCCAAACAATGTATTTTTCAGCATTATAAATAGACTGCAATGAATGAACAACATTTTAGGAAGCATGAGTTGACATAAGTCCCTTTTTTTGTTTACATCCATTAACATCTTGTCAGTGACCAAAAATAAATATATATTATGCAGGTATACTTTAACGGCTTGCACAATTAAATTTCACAGAAATAGAAATTTTATCTGGCTCAAATTAAAGTGGAAATTGTGGTCACAGAGGTGCATGCAACACCTCTGGAGAAAAAATGTTCTTGTGGTCTGATTTTAAAAGAATGAGGCGTGTGTGGTATCAGTAGCAAAACTGCCAGTGTGCTGTTGGAGTAGCCAGTATTTAATGTTGAACTGGCTCTGACGTGCTTCAATGCCTTCTGATGAGGATCATCCTTTGGTTGGCTCTGTTTGCCTTCTCTTTTAGAAAGATAAAAGTGAAAGCTTTAGTGCCTATTGTATGCCTGACATCATGCTAAATGGTTCCCATTCATTATTTGGGGCTTGATTTAGTTGCTATTATTGTTTTCATATATAGAAGGAAAATAATGGTTTCTTTCTTTCTTTTTTTTTTGAAGGAAAGAGCCTTGTCTCAAATCATAGCTAGTAACCAGGATAGCCCAGATCAGGGCTGGAAGATGTAGTCAGTCTTCCCAGGGCCTTAAGTCTTCCCCACATCTCCTGCTGTGCATACCAAAACTGAGACCCATGCCAGAATTTTCTTGTACCATGTCTAAGGATTAAAGACTCTGCTAACATTCTGACATGGGAACACACTGTTCACTTGGAAAAAGAGAAGGCTTGTTTGCAAGTTTGCTTTTAAAAATAGTGTGTTCTCCAACTCTGTCTTCCAGAGTTGTCACATAACTGGCTGTACACATATATTCATCCAAACCCATTGCATTGGTCCAGGGAGACTTGTGAAGATGGGAGAAGTATTCTTGCTGCCTGCTTTCCCCTAATCATAAATTCTATTATTTCTGACTCAGGAATTTTGTGTTTTCAGGAACCATAAAACAGATAGAGGTTAACTTTATAAGCAGGATAAAATACAATTTGAAACTTAATCTTGAGGCAAATGTCTGACTCCAAACCCCTCATCCAAAAGGCAATTTATTTAACTGTTTTTAGCATAATCCATAGATATGATTTAAAATTTTAAATAGTTCTATAAATCATAAAAACCAGTCACACCAAAGCCGGAGCGTTGGCTCAGTGATTAAGAGCACTTGGTGCTCTTTCAAGGACCTGTGTTTGGTTTCCAGAATCTACATGGAAACTTGTAGCCATCCATAACTCCAGGGGATCTGATGCACCCTTTTGACTTCTGTAGGTCCCTGACACACAGTGTGATGCTTATATGTATATACAGGCAAAATATTTATACACTTAAAATAAACCAATCTAAGAATATATTTCAAGTTCACATCTTTATTTCACCCACTTATACCTCAGTTCTAATTCCTCAGTGTTACTTTCTTCAGCTATTTTTTGATTATTTATGTTAATATAGCTATGCTATTATAAAATGATTGCATGTGCTATTTAGCACTTGAAATTGTCTGTGTAATAGCTTGTAAGGAAAATATTAGATTTTTTTTAAAACAGTCTCATAACATATTCTATGCATACTTAACTTCCCACCAAGCCCAAAATATACTTGTAGTTAAACAAATATCACACAATTACATGTTAGGAGTCTGTGATTAATGTTTGTGTAATGGTTGGTAATCACATAATTACTGCTATTGCATAGTGTTTTTTTTTCCGTGATATTAATAAGTGTCTCATGTTAACCATCTTAACACTTTTGTATTCTTATGGCTGCTTCAGATTCTACTCATTCTCACTGCCACTTAATCCTTCTTAGTGGTTGAATACAGCAGGGCGTCTGTATGGGCTGTTTCAATAGAAATTTCTCCTTTTTGTCTGCTCCGCCTTTCAACTTATGCTTGGGCTTCTTTACTGATGCTCAGATTTTTACATTCTTCTGCCATTTGAGTGTGTGTGTGTGTGTGTGTGTGTGTGTGTGTGTGTGTGTGTGTGTGCTTTTATTCTACTTTCTTGGAAGTTTCCTCTATCTTACCTAATTTTTCCCACTGATTGCTGTTATACTGTATTAATGTCTTTATTTTCTTTTTCATTTCTAGAAGTATCATTTTATACATGCAATTGTGTTTGTCCAGAGATTGTAAAAATACTCTTTTTTGGCCTTTCTTCAGTCATGTCTTTGTTAATGTTTCTTTTATTTTTGTTTTCTCTTTCTCTTTGCTTGTTTCACTGGTCTCTGCCATTAAAAAAATGACAAGATATTCTCAAATGGCTGTTTCTGAGACTGAGACACTAAAAGTTATTTGGAATACAACTGGAGTGAGATTGTTTATTGCATACTGTTCATAGCTATAGGATGATATGCCAATACAACTGCCAGCATCTATGGCTCTTTTCTCTAGGGCAGCTAAGTTCCACCTGAAATACATTTACCTGTGTACTGCGCAACAGATGTTTCATTATGACTTTCAGAATGTTAGTGTTCATCAAGGCATGTAACTATTTCCTTTACAACCTCATTACATTCTCGTGTTCTTGATTTGATGTTTTTTGAGAATTGCAGATGATGTCTATATCTTTGCTTCTGGAACCCTTGGAAACACCCCTTGATGTTTTCTATCCTGCTTCTGCCCAAGTCTAAAAGCAAGAAAAGAAGTCCTTGATTGAAGAGCACAGGTGATGAAATCACAGGAGGTTCACTGATGCTCCTGAAAGTTTAAATCCACTCTCCTTTTCTTTTTTTCTTCTTTTTTTTCATTTTAGTTCTTTGCTATCTTGCAGTTTTTTTTTTTTTTTTGAGGTCCTTCTTGCCTAAAATTCCGAAAACTTTCAAGATCTTAATGGTTTTCTGTCTTCTGTTATTTTTCCACTTTGTCTTGTCTTCTACCATCTCTGTCCAAGTTAGTTCTCACATTCATTTCTGAGCTTCCTAGACGATGTTCTCCCCATGTGTCTGTTGCTGATTTATTGTCTGACGGTTTCAGCTTCCTGTGCACCAGAGCCATCTTTCTCTGTCACTCAGTTCAACTGATTATCTTAGTGAGGTTTAAAGAGGAAATGCAGGCGATTGCCCAAGTTCACTTACTTGCACTTGCCTGGACCTTCTGCCTTCTTCAAACAGGCAAGGAAGCCAGATCTCACATGAAACAGCACAGATGCTCCGTTTGCAAACTGAACAAGATTTGTTTCCCAGTTCAGTTGTTTTTCTAACAAAGAAACTGAAGATTTGGAGCATTTGAAGATTTCAAAGTCCTGTGATATATCCAAAATCAACTCACAAAAATTATTTTTTGTTTGATCATTTGATCCAGGATACAGGAATGACTATGAACCAAAAGACCATCTGTTTCGTCTGCATTCATACTGAAAGATAAAAGACGCATTCTGAATCTTTCCATAGCCCTTTCTCCAAATATTAGAAGAAATACAAGCTATCTATAATGGATGACACCATTTACAAAACAGAAAAAAAGGATCATTATTCCTCTATTTTCAAACAGAATACTTCAGCATTTACGAGGGACACAGTAATAAGGTCTTGCTCATTATATAGAAATTCTCTTTTAAATAAAAGTTGATATTTTTAGCATAATGTATTTTAACTGGAGGAGTTGTTTTGGTCTTAAAAGTATACAATAGATCTGTTTTATTGGATGAATCCCAAATGGACAGATTTCATTGTTATACGATTTCAAGATATCATATTGTTATTCGGAAGTTCCTCCCCACAAAGAGGACTCTTTCATTTTAATAATGTGGGAATGTGTGAGAGCTTAGCTCTCACTTATTAATTAACATTTTTAACTTTCAGCGTATTTTTGGGGGTGGGTTCCCTGCACATTGTGACACACATGTGGAGGTCAGATGACAGCTTTCAGGAGCTGGTCCTTTTCTCTCAGCATATGGGTCCTAGGAATCAGACTCATGTCATCAGTTGCTGTGGAATGTGCTTCAACCCACTGAGACATCTTGGTAGCCCCATTTGCTGACGCCAATAAATAAATGCCCATAATCTTATTGGATACATTACACACACACACACACACACACACACACACACACACACACACACACACAATTTCAATTCTGTCAAATGAAATAATCAGCACACTCTAATTTTGCAAAAAAAAAAAAAAATGATTGTTCCATGATCCCTGGTGTTATATATTATAAAGAAACTTTACTTAACATTTTTATTATCATTAATTAACTCATTAATTAATTTGTGCATGTGCATGGGTGCATGTGTAAATGGGCATCCCATAGCACATGAATGAAGGGAAACTCACAGGAATCAGTTATCTCTTTCCACCTTGGGAATTGAATTCAGGCTGCTAGGCTTGGCAGCAGGCATCCTTCCCTGCTGAGCCATCTCAAGAGCTCTGGTGACACGTTGTTTTTTTAATAGCCTGTGCCACAAGAAAGCTATCTGGAGAGGTTAACACTTTTAGCAGAAAACAGAATGCTACCATTGACAAAGGTGTGCATGTATGTGTCTTGACATTGCACTCGGGAATTTTCACATTCTGAACTAGCACTCTGCCACGGAAGGACACCAGCAGAAGCACAAATACAACCTTTGAATTAGCAGGGAAGAATTACACTTGTGCCATGTGTTCCTTATCATGGATTTCTTGATAATCACCATGAGTCTGCAACACAGAGGGGTCAGGATGTTGATAACGAACTAATGGAATCTGTCACATACTGTATGTATTTATTTTCTAAGTAATACATAACTCATTTTTAAAAATCCAAACAACATAAATTTACTTAGGGTAAAATTGATAGTTTTTTATTGCGGCATAAATTCTACCTCTCATTTCTGTAATTGATCATTTTTAATAAATTTATGTGTTTCCCTCCAAAGTTCTTTCATAGATCCATGCACATAGGCATGTGCTGCTTAAATGGTGATAGATTTTAAGAAAGGTATCACAGAATGATTTTGTCATTGTGTATACATCACAGGACATACTTGAGTAAGCCAATTAATAGATGGTACAGCTTATTGCACATCTAGTGTGCATGACCCATGCACTGCATATTTACACAACTGCCAGTGCTATAGACCCTTGACCCCATCCTTATCACAAACAAGTGAGTCACAAACAAATTAGTAGTGCATTGTGTGGCAATCGTGCAATGGTTACAATGCCACTCGATAAAAGACAATTTCGGACTCCTTACTTTAATTTGCTTTTAATTATTTATTTAATTGGTGTGTTTGTACGTGTTTGTGCCTGTTTGTGACTGAATGTGTACTTGTGTGTATAGTTGTGTGGAGGCCAAAGGACACTCTTAGTTGGTTGCTCTTTTTGAAACCTCAGCTTCCATTCTCTCTTACTCTTACCTTTGTTCTCCTTCTTCTTTTGGCCTAAAAATCACTATGTAGACTTTGCCAACTAACTAGCAAGGCCCCAGATCTGAATGTTTCCATCCTCCTAGCACTATATATATATATATATATATATATATATATATATATATATATATATAATCTGTTCCTTACACAAGCAGAATTATCTCAAAACAAAATAAGCATAAAGCATTTCTCTTAAACATAAATGTATGTTGTAGGCTGATGTTATTCAATATATTCATGTGTACCTTATATAAAATATTTAATATCATGAACCTATCATTGGGTTCAGTCATATTATTTCTTAAAATTCATTTTATAATTTTATAGGTATGAATGTTGGCCTACATGTAGATTTGGGAATTACATATGTGTCTGGTGCTAGACGAGGTTGTTGGATCCATAGGAACTATAGTTATAGGTTATTGTGAGCCACCATGTTAGTGCTCAGAATTGAACCTGGGACATCTAGAAGAGCAGTCAGACATCCTAACTGCTTATTAATGAACATGTAAGATACTTTGTGTTATCACAAGAAGTACCTTTGTATGCAGATTTTATATACACACATTACATATGTAATTTAGGTCCCTAGAAATAAAATTACTGAATTGTGGAACACATAAATCTTGTCACATTTTAATAAACCACATTGCCAATTAATAATAGCACCAATATATGCCTACTGAGTCCGTAGTTGCCAACACTAAATAGTATCAGCATCATTAATTCTATTTGTTAGAAAAATGACAACCTGATTAATGTTTAAGAATCACCATTGACTTGTTAAAGCGTATTTTCTATATATGTCTCATTTTTTAGTTTCATTTTCTTTCTGCATCAGTTATAACTTGAGCTCAACTGTTGAAAGTAATTTAGTAAGCTCCAGATAAGAAGAAAAAAAGACCTACTGTATTTACCCAGTTTCTGCTGCTTTTTTTTTCTTGTTGAAATTTTATCGTCCCTTCCTTCACTATTTCTTTCAGTTAGAAAACTTCCTTAGCTACACTCTCGGAATAGATTTATTTCTGATAAATTCACCCAGTTTGTTTCATCCATGAGGGCTTTCATTTCATCTTCATTTTTGAAAGATATTGGGTGTCTAATGTTAAAGTTCTACTTCTTTGCTGATACTTTGTATCTTTTATCTAGGCCAAGCCTATTTGCAACTGCTCAATGAGGAATTTTTACCATGACAAAGGCCCATCCAATATTTAATGTCCCTGCTATATATTTGGCATTCATTTCCCCTCTTCTGTGATTTTTCTGTTCCTTTATGTGATGAATGAATTTTGACTAAACTATAGACATATTTATATTATTTTGTTGGACATTGGATCTTATTTTAACTTTCTTTTTTAACCAGATGTCTCTGAAACTATAAGGTTGCTATACTTCCATGTATAAGTAGAAGTCAAGGTCTTCTAACCAATCTCATATTGATCTGTGAGGGAATAGGTTCACACCTACACCATGGATGGACTGGCTTTATTACTGCAAGATGATTTGAAAGTCTTGAGTATCCATGAAATTCATGGGACACTACCAACACACAGAGGAAGGACTTGTTTCTGATGGAAGAGAGATTTTTTATATGAGAATCTTTCCTGATGCTTTAGCCTAGGAGGGTGATCACAGGCTGTCACATTGAAAGGTGAGCTGACTGATTTTCTGACTGTGACTCATGCGATGATATATCTCATTGTGGCCTCTCTGGATTGAAAGCCTAGGCTCGCATCCTGAGCATGCTGGCTTTGAAGCTGGACTGAGGTTGTGTGACCTTTTTGTCATTGTTCAGTATTTGGCTGGACTCTTGAAGTTGGTTCATGTTTTCCTCTTGTTACGATGCTGTTTTCCTAAGCAGACTAGAAGGAAAAACTAAGCTTTAGCTGGGATTTGTTTTGTCAGCACCTGTTGATGCTTCTGGGTCGACAGCTTCTTCACCTCCAAGTCTGCCATGCATAAGGCCAGAAGAAAATGTCAGGAATCATCAACGCTGCCTGGTCCTCAGGTTTCTGAGCCCACAGTGAGCTTGTCTACTTCATCCACTTCTGAGTATTTCTTACATCTTCTTAAACGTATTGTGTGTCCAGTGCTTTTAGTTGTGTTTAGGTAGAGTAAGGAAATATTTTTTTCTGGACACAATTTCCCAGAAGTTAAACTCTTATTTTTCTGATTATTTATTCTGACAATTTCCAAAAAGATTTCAGAACTCTCTTGTCCAGAACTGAGGTCACCATGAAGCTATTCTTCTATGTAGGATTTGTCTTAATTAGGGACAAGCCCTAGCACTTTCTTTATATCATGAATTTCACTGATTTGCAGGTGTTCAGAAATCTGAACAAATTGACAGCTAATGGAAAACACTTTCAGGATGCAAAAGAAATCTATTAAAGGGAAATATAGGCACATAAAAGAGGAAAATATAAAAAGGCATCAGAGTACAATAGGATGAAGAGATGAGAAGCAATACAGAACAACATAACTTGGAAAATCCCTTGGCAGAAAAGTTTTTAAAATCATCATGCCACTAAGATTAAAAATTCACTTTTTGTGCTTATTCTACTACTTGGTAAAAGTAGAGACACTTTGATATTGGAAAGATAAGATGAAAATGAAATACCTCTATTCCTTGCAAAAAGAACAATGAATAAGAACAAAACTAAGACAGAAAGGGAATTAATTTTAGGTTTAAAGCCTAAATGTGAAGTCTAATTTCATTTATAGTTAAGAACATGATACTGTTGATACAAATATTTCAACACAGCATGTCAGTTTAATCATGGCATATTTCTCATGTGTGAAAGATGGCATGAGTTCTGTCCTTGACCTGTTGTTTATCACAGCTAAGAAAATAACTGTAGAATAATTTTTTCAACAATAATTCATATATTTTGGAAGAGTCTTAAAATGTGAAGCTGATTAAGTCTATCTCTGTGAATAGCTGTTTTCCCTGTCTACTGAACCTGTACCTATGTGATATTTAATGACCTACCAAAGTCAAATGAGTTCTAGAGTCTTGATATGTGACCCAGGTGCCTATCAATTGCCTTTGCGAATCCTGCCAACTTGTTTATTTTAATAATCATCACTGACTTGTTCAGATAGATTTTTGGAATTCATATTTTCCCTGGATTAGGTACTTATGATTGTTGTTATTGATTAGATACATTTGCAATATCATATATTAGCACAACTCAAGTGGAATAATAAGTTTCCCCCAAATTTGAAAACTATCTCAATAGAGATAAACAAAACAAACAAAAACCAAATCTAATTTTACCAAAACTGGCTTTTTAAGTCTCTGCTTACCTTATTGAGTAAAGGACATTTCCATTTTTGAAAATTCTTAGCAGTTTGTTATCTGTAGTGACTTCATGGAAGTTAGCCCCCTTCTCATTAGCAAAGAACAAGTCTGGTTTCCAAATGGAATCCAACATGGACGGGTCCAGGTCCAATGAATCATCAGGATATTCACTGTATGCAAGACGAGGATCATTCCATTTCTGACGAAGAAAAATATTCACTCTGTAATCCTGAGAGAGAGAGAGAGAGAGAGAGAGAGAGAGAGAGAGAGAGAGAGGAGAAGTAGGCTTTAATAACTACAGTGTACCAACGTCTGTCACTGTAGCTTCACCAATTGCAACATGGGGTACTATGCAGAATATGTAGATGGTGGAGAAAACGGTGTTTTACTGTTTTGACTGTATTCTCGGTGACTCTCAAGTCTTCTGATAAAAGGCCACAGAGGATGACCGCTCATCACACTTTGTTTTTCCCTTCAAATTTTACTTTCCTGGTTTGTCATATTAAAATGTTAGAAAGTGGGTAGACATTTGAAGCTGAACACTTTCTCCACTTATTTTTAGAAACATTTCTTCTAAATATCTAACAAGATTGAAAGTTATGTTCTTTTCTGAAAGCTGTCTGTCATACAAAAACAATAATGTATACTTTTAGAGTTATAAATCACGTTTTTATTTTTGTTCTTTTGAGGCAAGGTCTCACTACACAGCCTTCGTAAGTAGGCTTGGAACTTACTATGTAGACTATGTTGGCCCAGAACTCATAGAGATGCACCTGTCTTTGCCTCCTGGTATTAAATGTTTGTGTCACAGTACCTGGCATGAAACACTTATTTAATATTTAATTTTGTTTAATATTAAACTTTGTTTAATATGACAAGTCCAATAAAATAAGTCATTTAAGAATAATAAAAGATGATTTGTGAGTATTAAAAGAATGATAATGGCTAATCCCAGCAATGTTTTAAGTGACATTTCTAGTGACATTTTCCAATAATATTTGTTGGCCTCCCACTCTCTCTTCAGCCAAGGATGATCTTGAGATCTTTAATCCTTATGCCTCCACATCTCATGTGAAAAAACTACAGGTGTACCTGACCATGCCACATGATGTGGAGTTTTATTATTAGTTTTCTCCTTACAGTTTTGAAATGGGTGAATCTATTGACTTCATTATACATGATTTAAGCATCTGCCTGAGGAAAGTCTCAGTTATCTGGGAAATACTGGAGCTGTACAGAGAAACCAACAATTCAATCGTTTCTTTATTTATTTAATATCAAACATGGTAAGCAAGCCATAGAAAGAGACTTTATAACTCTTGGACTTTGTTATTTAGACAAGTCAAATTCAGGTTTTGCCTTGAATATTGAAGACACAATCTGATCAGTATTTGGGTACCAACACTACTTCCCTCCAACTTCAACTAAGCTTACATACCAGACTTTCCCCCCTCTGCCTGCTAGATGGTCCATGCATCTTCCTCTGTCTCTTCTTGTGGCTGTACTTGATCATCTCAAAAAAGAATATAAGCACCACTAAATGTTTGGCATTTAGCAATAGGAATATATAAATTCTTTAAAAATTTGGTGAAATTTATTTTGAATATATTAACCCCCTCTTCCAACTCCCCCAGATTTATCCTCCATCCCTACATACCAAACTTTGTGTCCTCTTTTTATTCTTAAACCCATGAATTCCAGTTCATGTTGCCCATATGTTCTTATGTGTGTGGCCTTCCACTGGAGAGTTTCCACTTACTGTGAGCTACTTATAGTCTTAAAGAAAACTCTCTCTCCAAGTATCTATGAACTGCCAGTTGCTTCTCAGCTAGGGATGGGACTTTGCATCCATAATCCCCCTCCATGCTGATATTTAGTCTGCCTTGGGATTATACAGATTTTTGTCATAGTGACAAAGTAATTTTTAATATGCATATATGTATAGGTTTGTATTATTTTAAGATGTTTCTGATATAAATATCAATGGATTTCTGATTTTAATTAGAAAGGATATATGATTTGAACAAAAGTTTAAAATTCATAGGCATATTAAAAATAATCTAGAATTCTTCCTTTCTTAAGGAGTCTCATCCAAGCCTGCTGGCTAAGTTAAAAAGTGACCAGAAAATTAATTTGTCAAAAAATGAAGAATAAATACAACTCTCCCAAATACTCAGCTACTATAGTTTTCTAGACTTTTCCAATTCTGAAGTACTGTGCTGAATAAGTTCTGTGTATCACAAAGCATGGAGCACTAATACTCAATGGTGGTGTAATTGCTTCTAGCCCTGTCTCTGTAATATCCCCCATGTCGTCTGCAACATCTGCTCCAGGAGCATCCACAGGGAGGGTAGTCGTCTGGGACCACTGATTCTGAAATAATGGCCTATTGCAAAAGCCTCATTCATTCCTCAGTTACTAAACCAATAGGGAATAAAGTCATTTTATACAAACTATTTGGAGTCTTTGAAAGGTTATTTCAAAACTCCTCCTGAGTTCCTCTTCATTATCCATACGTTTATTCTCTTTGAAAAAGTCACAATAGTTTTTAAATTACCAAAAGCTATTAAGGAATATAATTTTGTACCAATTCTGAAAATAAAATAAGAAATATTGGTTAGAACATAAAATGTGTTAAACTGACAGAAATATATCCTTTGTATCATTCTGCAGCCTCTTTGTGTATTTAAGATTGGAAACCACAGACTAAGAACATGCCTCAATCCTTACACCTTCTTTTCAAATTTGGATGTTTGTTTCAATAAATGGAGTTCATTTAATTTGGGCAATCTTAGTTTTGTAGAGAAACACTGGCACACAGGCAGTGTTTTTAGTAGCTGCTGGATATCAATGAAAAAATAATAATCACTGTTGCTCCTCGGTTTTGATGTGAAAGGCACTCTCTTAATGTGTGCATAGTAGGAACCCACAAGTTCCACTATTTCCGCTGTCCTCTTCTTCCACAGATGCCTATTTACATTCTTATTCAATTCCTTTTTATTTGCACACTTTCCTTCTTTATGTTGGCCAGGGTAAACAGGCAGACTACTTTCTCACAGCCAATTGTGTCAACAGACGGGTGGTTAGGAATTAAAACAGTTCAACTTCTTGTACTATGCTTCTATCCACCACTTCATTTTATGTTGCACCAAATAAGAAAACAGAGCAGGAGTCCTCCTGGTTTAAGAATTGTAGACATGGAAATCTGCTACTACTGCAACTTCCCTTTAAAAACCCAAATCTGTATCTGGAATTTTACTCACTCCAACTTAGAATGAATTGTTTTACTTAACTGTATTATTACTTGTTCAGAATCACAAATACATACTAAAATGAAGACAACCATCCATGCATGACATTCATTTGCAATATGTGTTTTACTTATGTGAGCATGATCTGCTTGTTATTTTTGGGCTTCTGTTAAACAAACATCTTTCCCAACTAGAATATATAACTCAAATCATAAAAGTCATTAAAATCTTTAGAGCACGTCTTGTTTTCTATCAGTGCTAGAAGAATGTCCTTCACCAGTCTAAGAATTCTGAAAATTCCTTCCAACGAATAGAGAGCAACTTTTTGAAGAGGCCAAAAGGCACTTGGTACTTTAAACATGAACAATGTTCTCATTGAACATCATTTTGAAGACCTTCAATATTAAATTATATATATATATAAAATTATAATCACTTCAATTATATATATTATATATTCAATTACATTTATTCAATTACCTATATTTATAGGACATGCTCTCACAATATACATAAACATTTATAAGTATGTATATATGTACATAGATTTGTATATATTCTATCATTAACCAGAATCATCATAAAAGATGAAAACAGTATTATGAACTGATAGAATGTACTTACTTCAAAAGTGAATCTACCTGCTTCATAGCATAATCTCGCATAGAAGATTTGGGATTCTATTTAAGCATGGAAACAACTACCAGCTTGATCTATCTTGTATCACCAACACCTTTAATGGTGGCAATGTATAACAGTCACAGTGTCACTATTCATTTTGAGTAATTAGGTTGAATTAATATCATGTTAATCATATTAAATCAAATGATTTAACTAATCACTTAAGATTAACGTTTCACCAATAACTAACCATGGAGGATTTCTTTTGAATCTATGTAAAATAAAAATTAGCAAAGATAATTATGCAAACCAAGCTTCTTCATGTCAAAATATTCTACTTTAAAGGTATTTGTCTAGGTCTACAGAGATAGATTCAGGCATTTGTAAGCATAAGCATGAGAATCTGAGCTCTGTCCCCCAAACCCACATTATTTTAGAGGTAGCTTGGTGTCACACACTTGTAATTCCAGAGCCTCAGGGGAGACAGGTAGATCATGAGGGCCTCACTGGCCAGCCAGACTACTCCACTCAGAAGGTTGATTAGAGAATTGGAATCTAAAATCAACATAGGCAGAACCTGAGAGACAATACCAAAATTAATCTTGGGTTTCATACATACATGTAGACACACACACACACACACACACACACACACATACACACACACAAACAGTCTAGATTTTGGTATACATGTGCATATTTTCAAAACATAATCTATTATTTTGGTATACTATTTACACTTTCTTTTGCAACTTCAATGTTCTTTTAAGTCAACAGCTTTGTTTTTTGGGGAAAACACAGTTTAGTAAACATGAACAAAGGAATAGATGTTATTGGCAAACAATTTTTGTTGTAAATAAAATTTTGGACACACAATTAAAATATTCTCATGATTATATTGAATATTTTTAAATAGTTTTGAACTCTATGAATTCTTCATTTTAAAAATATAAACTATTATTTATATTTCTAAATTCTAAGTCATATGTTGTCCAGGGGAACTTTATAATTAATGGGAGCTTGTTTGCTATACACCATTTACTATGCACTATCATGAGGTGAAGATTCATCAATAGATGTTCCATTTTCAAAAGTTTTAGAGGGTTGAACATTGTTCAAGACAAAATTAAGTTGTTTTGCATTTGTTTCCTTCTGAGCAATTTGGATAATTCTTTAGAAACTCTTTATTGATTTGGACATTGGCCAAGCTGTGAGGACGCTGCTCACTGTACCATACAGATGCCGAGGAATTCGCTCCTTTTAGAAACTGTTATTGAATGCTGCAGTCTTACTTACATAGTTCTGGAGAATAACAGATAAAGTACTTGCAGTTTCTGAGGCAAATTAACTGAAAGTTAATTTTTTTTCTTACAATTTACTGCTGCCTAAACAGTATATAAACAATTGACAAAAATTCAGAACTAAAAGGGAAATGTAATGAATCATTATATATTATATCTTCTACGTGGAGAACACCATTAGCATTAATAATTCTATATTTTCTTTATTTGAGAACATGTAGACTTTTTTTATATTTTTTTAATTTAAAATATCACTGTATTTGCCCTTTCCCGATTCTCCCTCAATCTTCTCCCATGTACCCCACCTTGCTAACTCTCAAATTCATGGATATTTTCTTTTCTTAATATATATATATATATATATATATATATGTCATATATATATATGACATATTTTAGAGTTGAATATTAGGTATCAGTTGAATGAATGTAAAGACATATTGCCAACCTTTGATATGTTTCCATTTTTCATACTTGTATCTGGTAATCTGTGTCATCTTTTAGTTGAATACAATGTGGGAATGTTAGTATAATTGAATGTAAATCCGAGAATGGGTTTAGCTGACACTGATGTTAAAACTCTGACAAACATTTAAGTACCATTATTCCATTTCCAAATCACGGTTTTGTCCTGGCCTATTTCCAAAGGTACGATTATATTCATTTCCCTCTAAAATTAGGTTGGTGTTTGCACTTGGCTCCTTTCATAAGAGGAAAGTTATTTTAACTGATTGAATTCCCGCAGACTGCAAGCATTAAGTTGCTTTACTAATGCCACATGACAGGCAAGCATTAAACCTGAGACCTTGTCATTTCCCTTCAGGCTAAAGACGGACTCAGCATGCTACACAATGTACTGCCTTTTGCAAGCGATGGTGTCTCAGAAGCAAGGTGTCCTGTGTGAAAGCAGATTATTTCCTGTCAGGTATTGCGTCCATCCCACTCACAGAATACTACTGTGTGACCTTTATTGACATCATGTGGAAAAGGCCCTGCAGCATCTTTTTCTTGCCTACAGAGGATCACTTTTTTTTTCTCACTTGGGAGCAATATTCTGTTGAGAAATTCTTTCTTTTGTAGTGATGACAACGTGTTTCAGCACTCTTTGCTGAAGATTCTAGAATGATATCTCCTTACAGTGTTTTTGAGACTTCCAAGAAGAAATGATTTTAAGCCATATTGAGTAAACTTATACCTCAGGATGTTTCTTCAGCTTTCAATGAAAGCATTTATTTTTCTCAGGGTACACAGAATGATTGGTAAGATGAATACAGTCTCTAGCATTCTTATGTAAGCAGTGATTTAAAAAATAATAACAGAACAATGGTGAAAATCCAAGTGTGACAAAATACAAAATATCTTAACCTCTTTTATTTCAATGCAGAAATGGGATGGTAACAATACTATTCTTTGTGAGGAAAATGATAAACTGAAATTGGATCTGTGGGTTCCATGTCTATGTGCATGTTGACAAAGGCCTCACCTAATTCATTTGGAGGTAGAAGAATGCATTGTTCAGTGCGTTAATAAGCTATTTTGAGAAATGAGATTTGAAGAGTGAAGGCAATAAAACTATCTTCAAGGGCTGAATTCTTCAGAATGAATTAAGTTTTAGAACATATTCCTCTATGATCAAGGTACTAAGAATTGTCAAGGGCAAATAATTTAGCCCTGCTAAGTAATGAGAAATAGAAGGCCCATAAAGGAGAGAAGATTGAGAAAATAGATAGCCTGCATTCAGAATCAAACAGCTACTCAGCTTTTATAGTGGATAATACTTCTAAAGCCATGAAAAAATTTAAAAGGAAAACAATGTCTCCTTTGTTTTATATGTTTTCTTTTGCTTCTTTGTTTTGAGATGAAATGAATGTAGGCAGAAATTCAGACATAATACAAATTAAATAATTCAAATCGTTTTTCTTATATTAAAGCACTGAACAATGCATCCTTCTAACAGCAAATGAATTAAGTGAGCCCCTTGTCAATATGCACATAAACACTGAGCCCACTGATTCAATTTTAGCTTATCAGCTTACTAAGGAAGAATATTGTTATCTTCCCATTAGTTTGTTGTAAAATTTCATTTTTATAGCACATAGATGATGCCTTGTAAAGTCTGTCTTATAACATTTTATCACTTTTTTTCAAGAAGACAGAAATTAATGCGTCTGGAATGTGATACCATCAAAATGAGCTCCCAAATCTCAAAGATGGTAGCACCCATATTGGAGAGATAGTCAGAAGCAACTCACTCTCCAAGTTTGCACACCGCCTCGCTTCAATGCCGGATATCACAAAGGCAAACAAACTCATTAACCAACTAGTTATGGCTGTGCTTGCTAATGCCATAGATAACGTTCTGTCATATGTAGTCCCAGGTCAAATAAACATGGTGACCATAGGGGAACTGCCTCCGAAAGGTATTCATAACACACAAACTTAGAGCATTCGATGGTAGATATTCAGTAATAGGGTCAGTAGACTTGATATATAAATAGTTCATTAGAAAAAAATTCTACTTGTTCTGAACAGTTGAGTTAATATGAGGGTCTACAAACAGTAGATCCAGGTCATTATTAAACTAAAAATTTTACCAATAGGTGAGTTTATTTTCTATTTATTCAAAGAGCTTCTAAATAAAGCTTTAAGGCATCCCAGGCCAGACATGCATGTCCCAGATCAATCTATAGTAGTTTCTTAGCAAAATTTACAACTTAAGAAAAAAAGGTAGCTTTTTTAAATAAAGAACAAACAGCACTATGAAAAGGAGAGTGGTGAATAAAATGTTACAGTGGTCCTAAGGCTGGAAGTCCCACCTGCAGCTGATTACCCATGACAGAAGGCAGCAACAGAAACCAAGTGACCCACTGTCCATGGCTGGGGCTTAGGGGGTTCCATATCTGCAGTGATTCTAAACTTTGGGTTTCAGTTCTTATCACTAACCAAAATGCCATGTGTTCATCAGCTCCCTGCTGCCTAAATCGACCAGCGAGTGTGTATTCAGCCTTCTCCCTCTCCTCTACTGTCTCTGAAACTCAGTAAATATAGTAGATTAGCTTCATGTTTCTGTGTTATAGCTTGTTTTCAGCTTCTCGGAGCAACTCAGTCTGAAGCAATAGGCCCCCCTCTCAAGACAGCACTAGGTTAGAGTTCTCTGAGAGACAGAGAGAAACAGAGCAGGTTTGTTTTCAACAATTCTTATCTGATTTGTAGAAGTCACCATCACATCAAATCATTCCACAGCATTCAGGGTTTATGAGAACTGGAGAGTCATCCTGTAGCTGGGAACGATAGACAGTTGTCACCAGGACTACCTGGATTCCCTGTTTTTGTGGCATCAGCTTCCCCTCCCTACAGGAGAGAAGTTAGGAGCTGCTGTTTTGTTGCCATTTTTTTTATGATTCTTTGTGTAATTCCTTTCTTTATCTCTTTAGATTACCATCTCTCCTTTGTTACGCTTACTCTTCTCATTTCTGGAGTCACTCAGAGGATGATTTTAATCCAACTTCTTACACTGTGGACAGCAGTCAGTGGAGAGATATGTAACTGATAACAGTGCAATGAATAAGAGACTTCATGCTCATCCATGAACACAGAATCTTTACTAATCCCACCCACCACTGATTCCAAGGCTCAGGAGTATTCCAGAAGAGGAGATCAAGAAAAATGTAAGAGCTGGATGATGGGGCAGGGTGTTGTGCTGTCTTCTAGGAATGGAGTGGCCATCATAGCAACTGCGGTTACCTGTGTAAGACCAAAACAGACAAAATCCTGGCATAGATGGTATAGATCATCTCCAGGATCTACCCCATCCTGAAGAACTACTGGCAGTGAATAGTTGCTGGGGGTATGAGAGTAATTCTTTATTGAAGATATGGCAACTGATAATTTTTCATACTCTAGTGCATGGCTCCACACTCATTCACATAGAGGAATCACAAACTAGATTTAGTGAGTTGTCAAAAAAAGAAGAAAAAGCCATGAAGTTGAGAGGGGAGTGTGAGAGGGTGGTGGAGAGGGAATGAAGGAATAGGTATGATTACATTTCATTGCATACATGAATGAAATTCTCAAAAATAAAAAAAAAATAGAAAGTTACTCATACCAATTTTGTTGCAATTGGTAGAAAAAACAAAGAATGATCTTTGCAGGGAATATTTTGAGAGTAATTTTTACCAAATATATAAAAATGTAATTTAATAATGCTTACATGAGTGAAATAAAAGGATAAACTATCACAGATTGTAAGTGAAATAAAACTTTTTCTTGCATCAATATGGGAATAAGCCTGAAAGTAGTTAGAATGTATCTACAGTTAATACAAATGTCAATTTGCACACATGCACACTTACAAAGTTTGAAAAATACCATCTGGAAAAGATACATCACTATAATAACAAAAGAGAGAATGTAATTTGGTTTTCAGTCTACGTGCATTAATATTTTGCAAATATATGGAGAAATAACGTATTATTTCCTTCTCACAATATCTGTGTGCTCATCCCATGTACCACTGAACACAGATAGATGAGTTGGTATTAACTGTACTCCTGAACATAGTACAAATATGTTATTTGGGAGCTGAAAATGTAGGTAGGATAGAACATTTTCCTAGCATGTATGAGGCCATGAATTTTGTGCAATGAACATAAAAATAAATAACTACAATTATCAAATCTGGACTTTCACATATTCAATGTCAAGAAGTACAATGTTATTCTCAGGGGAGCACAAATAAAATTCTTAGTGGTTGAGGAAAATCTTGCTCTTAAAAAATATTCATAGTAGATAAGTAAACACATGTTGTAAATGAAGTGTTAAAATTTTATGGGGAAGTAATTTAAGGAGAAAGCTACATAAAGGCCTCTGTAGGGAAGCATAATAAAAAAAACAGTGCTTGTCAGTCACCATCTTAGGGAAACTGAAGCAAAGCAGAGATGCAAAAATATATTTCTTTTTAATGTCTACTGTCAAGTATTGATTAGTAATTTTAATCTTATGCTGCATTGGATGAAGGATAGCAATTACCTTTATATCTAGTTACAATGGGATAAAGAGTCAAATATATTTAGAGTTGGAGTTTTTAGCCCGTTGAAGCTGTTTCTTGAAGCTGTTTCACAAAATGTTAATTGGAAACATTTGGTATATTGTGATTCAGCGAATGATCATGAAAAAATTCAGTGTGTAAAGAGCACAAGAGGAGCTGGTGTGCACCAGAAATAAGTAAAAATCAGGGGGAAAGTGAAAACACAACCTAAGGCAACAAGGAGAGTTCTACTGGAGGACTGGGTTAAATCTCTCTTATTGGCTCAAATGGATTCTGCTTGCTTTTGCGGATAGCTCTGGTAGAGAGTCCAAAAGCAAAGCTTCTTTGGAAGAACAAAAGTGAGTAGAGAGAGAGAGAAGAAGGGGGGAAGAGAGGGAGGGAGACACAGAGAAGGACAGAGAGCCAGGGGAGAATATGTCATTGTTCAAAGGTCTGGGGAAAATTTCCAGGTGCATTTCCTGTCTCACGGATAAAAATAATGTTCCATTCAACTCAACTGATAAAGTAAATGAGGTCACGAGTGAAGGTTGCCAAGGATTTGCTTGTGAATACTTGATGTATCTCTTTAATATTGATAGACATGTGTTAATACGCTCATTTTTGTTGATTGAGTCCTTTAATATTACTTTGTGACAGAATTATTTGTCTTATGATTTAGCTACTCTCTGGAGTGTTGGCAATGTTCCACAACAACTAAAGAATACCTTTGAAAGGATTGTCTTGATTACAGTACTACTGTGTTACTGAACCTAATTTTTTTTCATGTTCTCCATAGGCAAAGGGTTTATAATATCAAGTCTCCTTGAAGAATTTGAAAGCAATTTTTTTTCTTTCATTATAAACCTAATTTCCATGTATTAAGTTCCTCTTCAGAGAGATAAAAAGAAGGAGAGTGAGAGGGAGATCATGTCCAGTAGGAAACTCCCATTTTTCCATTGGTGTTTTAAGTAATAGGTATTACTTACCTCTTAACCTATACCTGCTGTACTTGAGAGGGCATAGTGAACATAGACCCAGGTTTCTGTCACCTAGGCTTATGTTGAGCCCTTCTGATACAAAGTTAACTGGACTTTCATTTTAAAGACAGACTATCAGGTCACAACTGAAAAAAGTTCCGTCAACTGGTGCAACAGCGCTTCAGTGTTAACTTTACCTTCTACCTCTGCCAGACCAGTGAGCAGCTGAGGAACAATTGAAATTGTTTGACAAATGCAACTAATTGATATGCAAACTGACAAATTTTGACTATTATCACTCATTTTAAAGAATATAATCTCCAATCTTATTTCCTACTTTATCTTTGGGAGTTGAAATGATTTTTGCAGTATATTACTTCAGTATCTCACCATCTCTAAGAAAGCAGTTTAAGATGGATGCCAGGAACTGTTCATGAGATCTTGTCATCTTTGCTGAATTTGGTCATCATGCAGAAGGTGTTTAATTGATGTAGTAGATAATAGTTACGTGCCAAGCCCACCTCTAAAGAGATCTACATATAGACAATACCTTCATTGCAAATTCAGATTAGAGACAGATGAATTAAATTAAGTGACATGTATCTGTCCCTTTACATTTAACACTAAAGAATTCAGCACAAATCTTTCAAATCTATAAACACTATGTAATTAACTTTCTAATCTACAGATCATAAAGAAACTTTAGAAAGACAAATGGTCTAAAAGACAGATGTCAGAGATAAGGATCTGAAATTGCCCTACTCTTTACACTTTCTCTCAGTAATCAACATCTTTTGTCTTTGGCACATTTTTTTCCCTATAATTAAAAAAATGCTTTTAAAGAATTTGTTTGTTTAACAACACTATACATTCTCTCTAAACAGTTGTGGGTTTTGCAATATTCTTTACAGAAAATTTCACATCAGAGAAAGATCTTCAGAGAATCTCTTTTTGAGAGATGATGGTTTAAAGAATGTCTTGTGGGTGAATATATCAAGTTGAGATATATTCATAAATTTGATGGGGGTCACTAAGGTGTGTAACAATCTCATACACCTATTTTTTTCAACTGTTCCCATAAATGAGCCCATTTCTTTTTGATGCTTCAAAACAACAGTTCAGAACACATTCATACTGCTTATCACTGGTTATTCAAGCATGGATTTAAAAGTATTTCAGACCAAAGATATTACTATATTTGGGTTGGCTTTACTACTATAAAAGTAATTACAGTGAGGTCAAGATGTTAACAGATCCAATGTTAATATTAAAAGGCTCTCCATCTGCTTCCAGGCAATTCCCCAAAGAAGTGAAATGAGTTATTTAATCTGTAAATGTAACACAGGATTGCTCTCTGAATGCTGTAATGGCACTCATAAAAAGTGAGAATGCCTTTATGGGAACTTAACTCATTGGCAATGGATGTGAAGAACCAAGAAGTCATTTCTGGCAAAAGTTACAAAAGAACAAAAAAAAAAAAAAAAAAAAAAAAAGACTTCTTTTAAATTGGACACCTTTCTTTCTTTTCCATTGTCATGAAAAATACGTTACAGTGAATTTATTAGGTAATTTTGTTTTAATGTCTTAGATTTAAAAAGCATTCTTGTATCACCATAAAACCTGCAGAGTCTTTAATTTCTGAACATATTTATTTCTTCATTGAAAATTAAGTAATGATTATTGCATCAAGATAGCTTAAAAACCAAATTCTTTTGGAGGAAATATCAAAGTATATGGGAAGATAGATGGAGAAAGACAAGTGCATTTAGACATTATTAGTGCACATTTATTTTATTGGGAAATGAAACATTTGACTCATATTTCATGAGTCACAGCATTGATTTAAGATGGTGACTGAGAATAAGAACTGTAGAAATACATGAAATGATAAAAGTATATTGATCCTTTATTCACCCATGTCAAGCATATTATAGCAAACTATCTTTGGGGCGAAATATGTTTTGTCAGCCAGAATACAAAAATTACCTGTCCCCATGCAACAGCATGAGTTTAGGAGATACTTCGTAATGAGCATTATATTAGCTTATAGTAAGTAATATAGCAAAGAATGTCTGCAGAGAGAACCATTGCCTTACAGATCCTGTGGTCACAAAAGTTTAAGTATAAATTTATACACATTATTATAAAGAAAAATAAAAACATTGAAATGTAAATTGAGTAGAACAATATTATTTCATTGATGTTTATTTGACAACTCTGGACCAGGATCATGCACCATCAATAAATCTTACAAAGCAGCATGCGATGTGTCCTCAATGACTATGAGTGAATGGCCTTAATGAAAGCTGCTGTGGGATAATGCTTTTGTACACTGGTTTATACAGTGTTTAATAAAACGCTGATTGGCCAATAGCCTGGCAGGAAGTATAGGCAGGATAAGCAGACAAGGAGAATTCTGGGAAAGGAAGGCTGAATCAGGAGACGCCAGCTTGCCATCCAGGGACCAGCATGTAATGGCACACAGGTAAAGCACACAAGGAAAATGTGACAACACACAGATTAACAGAAATGGCCCGACTTTAAGTGTAAGAGCTAGTCAGTAGTAAGTCTGAGCTAATGGCTGAGCAGTTTTAATTAATATAAGCTTGTGTGTGTTATTTAGGTTCGAGCAGCTGTGGGACTGGGTGAGAGAGATTTATCCCGACCTCGAGCTGGGTGGCACCAGGAAAACTTTTAGTTACAGAAAGCCAATGAATAAATTTCAAGGAAGGAATATAAAATGATTTAACAGGAAATGTAGGTTAGATAAAAACAATTAGGAATTTTCTGCAATTTTTTTTGACAATGCTAATTAAATGCAGAAATTAAAGGGTTAAAAGCAACAGAAAATAGAGATTAAAAACCATGGGAAATTACAAGTAGGGAGAACACAGTACAGCAAGCTTTTTGACACAACAAATATGCAAAAATTAGCATGATTGTTCTTCAAAGATAAACACTGGGGGCTGGAGCAATGGCTCTGCGGTTAAGAACACTGGTTGCTCTAGCAGAGGACCTGGGTTCGATTCCCAGCAGCACACACATAGTGGCTCACAGCCATTTATAACTCCTATTCCAGGATATCTGATGCCCTCTCTGAGCTCCACAGAGACCTGGCAGACATACTGTGAACAGACATACATGCAGAAAAAACATTCATAGACTAAAATAAAGATATAAAATTTTAAAAAGATAAATATTAACCATAAGTTCAGACAGCAGAAAAAATATCCAGCATAACAATTACAAACATACCCTTATTTCTACTAATTAAGAGAAAGACCCCAAACACCAAGCCATGCATAAGAAAAATACAGAGAAGTCATTACAAAGGTCCTGGGAATGCCGGGCGGTGGTGGCGCACGCCTTTAATCCCAGCACTCGGGAGGCAGAGCCAGGCGGATCTCTGTGAGTTCGAGGCCAGCCTGGTCTACCAAGTGAGTTCCAGGAAAGGCGCAAAGCTACACAGAGAAACCCTGTCTCGAAAAACCAAAAAAAAAAAAAAAAAAAAAAAAAACAAAAAAAAAAAAAAAAAAACAAAGGTCCTGGGAATGGAAGTATTCCTTGACAGCGAAAGCTATGGTTAAGCTGATGCAATGGAAAAGTCTAAGCAGGACTGAAGAGATGGCTCTGCCACTCAAAGCTAGGATCACAACAAAAAATATAAGGGAAAGTCTAAATAGGCCTACATGGGGTCAAGAAACGGAGGTTGTTAAATGCCTTTGGACAGGTAAAACTGCTGGAACAGACCATGTACTTATGAGAGAAATAAGCTTTACTGTTGGGAGTCGTGTGACCTAGTTTTGGAGCAGTGTATGAGTCCCATGGGTCTCCAGATGAGGCAAAAGCCCACGAAGACAGTCTCACTCGGCGAGGACCAGTGGACTTTGGGGACCGTACAGAATACTAATATTACTGCACAGCCTGCATGCTCTCTTCTCTCCTAATATTGATGATTTTCTTGGTGGTTTTGGTGTCATTTTGTCCATCATGTGTAGGACAGATATGATCATTCCCAGAAACCACATCTTTTTCTCAAATATCTTCCTCTAAAATTCTTTGGGAGCTGATGCTTCTCAGGTTTCTTGTTTGGGGATGCCAGCTGTCACTTCAGACCCCGGGAGCTGTTCTAATTCGGTGCTGACAGGATCGGAGGTGGGTCACTCCTATTTCTGTAAATATGTTTTGAATGAGATTGTTATTCTTGAAAAGGTGTGCCTATGTCAATCACCTTTTAGTTTTGTAAAGACAGGATGTACCAGGCTCAATATTTGGCCAAGTTAACAAAATGGTAAGTGTTGGTTTTGGTCTAAAGACATTTTGATGTAAAAGTTGGGGGAAAACCCACATTTGACAGATTTGTTTTTGCTGGCAGTTAATGTTGGAGGATGAGAAAAACTTGTTTGTCTTTATGGAAAAACATGCTTGTTTTCGATGTATAAATAAAAACGGTTGGAGTACTCGGGCCACCCTCTTATATGTAACTCATCTGGTGGTCGGAAAATTCATTTCTTCACTCTAATGCCCCTTCGCCATCTCATGACATGAACCTGAGCTAAGGCGGGACTCCAGCACTTTATAGTAAGTATCTCAGCCAATAGAGGAAGAACAAGCACATCTAGATAGTTTGGAAATAAGCATCATACTAACAACAAATAACTTTTTCTAAGTATGTGAGATAATAAAATTATAATTCAGAATTCCAAGTTAAAACTGATAAAAAAAAATCCTAAAATTAACTTTAGAAAGTTAAATACAGCAATTACAAAAATATAGTAAATTATGGTAAAGTAAGGGTCATGCAAAGAATTCAATTATTTTGAATATTTGCCATTTGGAACCCAGTCAATGCACTCTATGATATTAACAAAATAAAGGAGAACTCACACAATCACTTCATTCAATCGGGGGATATCACTGAGGAAAACACAGTGTCAATACATCAAAACAAAGTGGCTCGGCAGGTAAAGATACCTGTTGTAGGGAGACGCTATTCAAAGATGGCGCTGGCTTCCTGGTAGCCTAGCTGTAAACAACTCCATATTTGGCTATGATGCACAAGTATGGTAATTGGCCTTATGTCCTCAGCCTATCCCGTGGCTCCCCGTGTTCGCATTCTGGCGGGACCCAATCACAGTACGGCACGTTTGCCTGGTCCTCATATAAGCAGCTGCAGTTTAGTCCTTGGGGCCCCTCACCTTCCGCTCTCCCTTAACCAAGAGGTGCTCCAATAAAGTGTGATCTGAGAAGAATCCTCGCGTGGTGGTCGTTCTTCCTCGCTGGCCGAGGAGCGCGCCGCAACTTGTTGCCATTGTGGATTTCTGTGGGCCTCTTTAACACTTTGTTTCTTCCTTTTCTCATGTGGTCTTCATTTACCATGGTCTCCTATTTCTTGTTCTCCCTCTCTGTTCTTGATCCAGCTGGAATCTCCCGCTCTCTTTCCCTCGACCCTCGCCCTTCATTGCTCCCACTCATGTCCAGGCTGTTCATGTAGATCTCATCCATTTCTCCGTCATTGAGTGATCCCCGTGTCTTTCTTGGGGTCCTATTTTCCAGGTAGCCTCACTGGTGATGTGAGTAGCAGTCCAGTCTGTTCCACATCTAGTATCCTCCTATGAGTGAGTACATACCATATTTGTCTTTCTGGAATAGCTTCTCTAACATTTTTAGGAGATGCAATTTCATAACCATTTTCTGTTTCAGGGTCTTGCATTGTTTTCATCCATGTGTGGTAGTTTGAATGTAGTTGCCCCCCCATAATCTCATAGGGAGTGACACTATTAGGAAGTATGGCTTTGTTAGAGTGGGTATGGCCTTGATAGAGGAAGTGTGTCATTGTAGGGGTGGGATTTGAGGTTTCCTATGCTCAGTATACTGCCCTGTGTGTCAGTCAACTTCCTGCTGCCTGCAAGATGTGGGACTCTCAGCTGCCTCTCCAGTACCTTGTCTGCCTACATGCTACCATGCTCTGAAACTCTGAAATAACAGCACTAGCCTTTATTTCTTAGAAATCTTGATTTCTTGAAGACTAGTAAAGTAGACTAAGACATGCCATATTTTTTCAAAAATTATATGAAGATTGTCTTATTCAATGATAATCAATGTTACTTTAAGTGATCAGCTGAGTCAGTCTTGGTCATAGTTCATGTGTTTCATTCATTTGCTATTTTTTCAATAATGAGTAAAACGAAATTATAATGACAGTCGTCCTAGGACCCATGCTATATTATATACTTTATGTTTTTTGTGGTCTATTGTTCATTTTATATTAGAATCCAATGATGATAATAATAATGTTTTTTTTGTTATCATAGATGTTTTTTCTAGTTTCATTTGTGCTTTTCTTTCTTGTTTTTTTTGATTTTTTGTTTTTTTTTTTTCATTTTTTTTATCTAGTTGTTTGTTTTTTAAATATGTGCTATGAACATAGCTGAAGTGTTTTCTTTATAAGAATTGTCATAGTCACTGTGTTCTTCAAAATAAAAAAAACACATATTTATTCATATATATATATAATCTTTATATATATAATGAACAATGGTTGATTTTTAAATACAGTGTTCTTTTGTAGTTGTGATAGTACTAGAAACAAATATTTGGTTGTTTCACAAAACGTAGAATTAGTAAATATAATGTGGAACACTTAATAAAACAAAGACTGAACAATATTAATTTGTGTATAAGTTTGGATCATCTCCCAAGACATAAACTTGAGCAAACAAAATAAAACTGGTTACATGTGGATAGTTTGGTATAATTGTTTGGTTTATATTTTCATACATGCACCATGAAGCTTATGTCTTGAAATCAAAGGCTTCCTTTCAGTTTGCAGGGAAGTCACTCTTTAGACTGAAATAGCTATAATCTATCTATCATGCTTAATTTTATAATATGGTGATAAGCATATTAGTTCTTATCTTATTATCAGTGCATCTTGGTATGTCTAAAACTATTTGATTAAAATATTTTTGAGAAGATTGAGTAGTTCAAAGATTGTATTAACATATGTGAGCAGACTATAAATTTTTATGCCATATTGCTTTAAAATCTCCAATCTAATTACTAGATAATCTAAAGTAGTACCTGAAAGTACATGCTCATTGCAGCAACAAAAAATTGAACCTAGCTTTTGTGTAAAATATTTAAACACTTAACAGTTTGACGGTTCTCTGAAAGTGCAATGAACTCATGATTTTCTTCAAATCCCTGTTATACATCTATGCATAGAAAGGCAACTGTGAAGCTATCAAAACAGAATCTGAGTTTTTATTTTTACTTTGTAAAATGTATTTACTCTATGAATGTTGACAGAATACAATATTTCAAGAGTAAATGCTGATTTTCAGTACATAGCAGAGAAATTTCTAGTTCTCTAACATGTGTTAAAAGATGGGTGGCAACTGTTTTCTTGGATATGTCTTTAAGCCATTATAACCCTTTGAGATACTAATAAGATACATATCCAAATGACTACTTCCATATGTATTAGTTAAATACAAAGTTCACGATAGAAGTATTTCATCTTAGCGTGTAAGCCTTGTTTACAACTCAAACACTGATTGCATGAATATACATCATTTGACTCAGTGGTCTTAATTTTTGCTTTATGGAAATAATCGTGAAATGTTTTCAGCTCTAGACCAAAGCACAGGACAGATGTGACAGATGTGTATTCCACACCTATACCAAGTACTCCCCAACACATGAATATTATACAACACTATACGTTGATCCAAAAAGAAATTGTGAAATTTTAAAAGGCTTAAAAAATAGAATGTCTTCTACAGGAAGAATAATGCTATCTTCATTTGAGAATAATACTGTCTATTGAAATGGGTAGATTCAATAGTTGAAAAGCTCTCTCCAGCAAAGGGTAATAAGAACATATGAAGACAGTTCATAAGGTTGTTAATTACATGCATATAGGATAATTATTTAGTCACATTAATCTATGAATTTTCAGTCACAAAGATATTAATGAATTAATTTTTGAGCAATCTACAATTACATTCTTTTAATTTGAATTGGTAATCTTAGTTGAATTAGGTTATATATAAAAACAGAACTGGAATAATGTGAATATATTTAAAAAATATAGGGCTGGAAAGATGGCTTGGTGCATAACTCTGACAACCAAAGCTCAATCCTCACAGGTCACATGGTGAAGGGAAAAAAACAACACCCACACGTGGTCCTCTCACCTCTACACATGGTATGTGTGAACATGTACAGGCAAGTACACACACGGACACACAGAATACAAAATCAATAAATAAAATGTAATAAAAATACTACCACATTTTTAGCATAGAGTTAATTTAAAAACATGTTAACATATATAAGCATAAAATTTGTTTAAAAAACTACTAAACATCAGAATGCAATTTATTTGGAGAGTAATGAAGATGTCATAATGAATAAAATATAACAAATTTATCAATTGGAAGCATTATAACTTATGATGTTTCAGATCAAAATATACTAGCAAGTTCTACTTTCCTCTATTCCTTTGACAAATGGAAATCATATTTCAGTTGTAGAAGCTGATAGTATGAAACTTTTACAGTATCTAATCTGAGCAATTGGATGAGAAAAATGACATCACATATTTAGTAATATGGAAGAATTAAAAAGAAAGACATCAATGTGAAGTATTTAATGAGCACATAATTGAGGGGTGATGTCACTCTGTATGCTGTGAATGTGTTGCTCTGATTGGTTGATAAATGAAATGCTGATTGGCCAAATAGTCAAGCAAGAAGTACAGGTGGTATAAGCAGACAAGGAGAATTCTGGGAAGAGGAAGGTTGAGTCAGAAGTTGCCAGCCAGGCACAGAGGAAGCAAGATGTGAACGCACAACTGAGATAAGGTACCAAGCCACGTGACTAAATATAAATAAGAATTTAAGTGTAAGAGCTATTCAGTAATAAGCTTGAGCTAATGGCCATACAGTTAGTAATAATATAAGCTCCTGTGTGTTTACTTGGGTCCGAGCAACTGCCAGACTGGTGGGTAAGAGACATTTGTCCTGAACGCCAGTCGGGCAGGACACAGGAAAACTTCAGCTACACATAATTTCTGGAGTCTTTATTAATCTTTACTTATACTTGCTCAAAACTGTCAAAAAGCAAGGGACATTTGCTAAAATTGCCTATAGAGCTAACATTTACTAAGCAATATGTAGAAATGGAAATTTTTGCTATGCTGTAAGAAGGACATAAATCTGAGTCATGTTTGTTATGTCTAATGTGTACAATACTTTGAAATGCAAAATATTAACAAATTTAGTCAGCATAGTCATATTGTAGGAATGAATGGACAGTTCAGTGACAGGCTGGAGAATCATCACAAAGAACAGAATCCTCTAGGAACCTGAAAATCAGAGTTCCTCTGTGTTATTCAAGCTCTGTTGCCTTACTTTACTAAGATGGCAAATTTTTCTAACTATTGCTATGGGAGGTGTTTTCTGGAATCAGTCTTGCACAGGAGAAATAAAAGGAAATGCATTTTCAGGACTACTGTCTGTATATATAGAAGACACTAAAATGAGAGAGTTGTCAGGGGAACTTAAATATAACTTCAGGAATGACACAGGAAAAGGCCAGTTGTAGTTTTCTTTGATGATTTAGATGAAGCATAAATATATACAGGAGATGAATCAGAAATCAGAGCCAGACATCCAATAAGACTGTAGAATATGCTAGTCTTAAACAATTATAATTACTTTAGACATAAACTTTTTTTTTGTTTGTTTTGTTTTTCAAGACAGAGTTTCTTGGTGTAGTTTTGCGCCTTTTCTGGAACTCACTCTGTAGTCCAGGCTGGCCTCGAACTCACAGAGATCTGCCTGCTTCTGCCTCTCGAGTGTAGACATAAACTCTTGACAGAACCACGCTGTGATTATATAAGAAATTGTATCATTTTCCGTGTTTGGATTAATACACAGTCATATGTATTTATATGCTGTGTTAAAGATGATTCTATGAGTCTTTATCACGCACTGAAGTTTGAGCCCCATTATTCTTTGCCAATGCTTTTCCTATCACTATACTGCATTAGAAGGGAACCATTGAAATATTGTTTAATGATAAGTATAGCAGCAAGCTGAAGAAAATGATTTCTGAATGGTTCTTTCTGTTGAGATGAATTCCTTTCCTTTCTGTATAAAACTTAAACAATTGTCAGTGAAAATAATTTCCACATTAAATTAGCAATTTTTGTCATTATATTTCATAAGAAATTTCATTGTTGTATGAGTCTGAAATACGTAAATGATGTAATTTTTATAACAGATTTGGGAATATTAGTCTTTTAAGTATTTTATATGATAGTTTAGTTAATTCTACTTAGTTAATATTAATGCAAATTATTCTTGCTAAATTTAGGAATACAGTATAACTAGGTAATTTAAGAACCATCACACTTTTGTTTTAAATGTTGACTGATAGATTATTTTAGTTATTCAATGATTCAATGACCTATTTTTGCCTATTTATATCAGTTAAATTTCTAAACTAGTACAATAGATCAAATAAGAATATGCAACATAATATTTAATTAATGTTAAATAATTCAAAACAAAGTTGGTATATAATGATTAACTCTTCTCTCTCTTTTTTTGGTTTTTTGAGACAGAGTTTCTCAGTGTAGCTTTAGAGCCTTTCCTGGAACTCACTCAGTAGCTCAGGCTGGCCTTGAACTCATAGAGATCCGCCTGTCTCTGCCTCCCAAGTGCTAGGATTAAAGACATGTGCCACCACCACCCAGCTTCAGCTCTCTTTTCTGGGGCCTTATTAACTTCATTTTATGTACTTACCTTAGTAAGACAGCAAAGGTAAATGAAAACACAGTAATTATAGTTTGCATAGATTATCTTAGTCTTGGGTTTGTTTTGATTTTGACATTGAAGTCTGAAACAACATCTTCAAAGCTAGGGGATGCACCTGGCATGAAGCCACAGCTCTCTGCTTCTCCTTCCCTTTTTCATTTGATAGTTGTCTAAGTAAATTTCCTAGGCTAGTCTGTAACTCACTCTGTAGCCCATACAGCACTTGAACCAATGATCTTCTTGGCTCAGACTCCTGAGTAGCTGGGATTAGAAGCCCGTACCTCTAGGACTAAGCTTTTTTTAGATCTTTATTATGTTTGGGAAAGTGCTTCATTCATTTGAAAAGGGAATTTAGTAGGATACATAAAAGTATGGTATAAGTAGACTGTAAGCATGAAGAATAATTAAATATCAAGGTGTTTACTAGTTTGCATTGGTGACTATTGTTGAGTACTGGAAATAATCTGGTAGCATTTTAATTTTAATTTTTTTTTTTTATTTTTGAAAAAAAATAATAAAAAAATAATTAACATGAAAATAATTAATATCAATGTTTATATTTCATTTATATTTTGATATGGAAATTTGTAATTTTATTTTACATGGAAATTTAACACTATTATGTTGAATTAGAAAAATCCAACCTTATTTTTAATCCTTTTTTTTTGTTTTCCAATATACAATTTCTAGATAGACATTATCATCTACAGTTGACAGTAATTTAGTCATTCCAATAATTTCATTTATTAAAATTTCATTATATCCAATTAAGTTTAAATTTCACTAAGGTAATTACAAATCAGTCCAGTGTGAAACTTGTTACTGAGTGGACAGGCTTACCATGGTCGTTTCTGCAATGGAGCCAAAGCTGTTTATGAATATGTTGCATGTGACATTCACTGGAGGACCTGCAAAAAAGAGAAGAATACTATAAAGGCTGATAGATGCACACCTAAAATATTTTCAAGTGATTCTGTGCTTTTAGTTATTTACAAAAAGAATAGAGGTGTTTTTTGTGTGTGTTTATAGACGTGTAGCCCTGCAGGCAGTTATTCTGGGAGTGTGGGTGAAAAATCTCAGGGTTGGTGATGGCCTTTGAGCAGCAACACTGTCTAGTATATAAAAATGTATTCTAATGAATACAGAGACTGAATGTATATGAAAGTCTATTTTCATGCCCCACAAAGACCAAATGGAGCCAATTCTGGCTGATCTCTCATACAGAGATTGAATGTACATGAAGGTCTATTTTCCTGACCAACAAAGACCAAATGGAGCCAATTCTGGCTGATCTCAGGCTTTTTACAGGTAAGGAAAGGGGAAGGCAGAGTCAATTTTCTTAATCTCGAATTTTTAACTGTTTTGTGACTGTATGAGGAATATAGTCTATGAGTCACTTTAAAGACTTTTTTTTTGTCATTTTCTTAGGATGATGTTTTCTGTTTCAGTATGTCTCCTAAAATTTTGTTAAAAATTAGAAGTATTAAGTCAGCTATGGTAGTATATGGCTAGATAATGTATGATGGTACACCTCCAGCTCCATACACACATTTACCTCCAATCCACACTTTTTATTGTCTTTAGGTTTTATTCTTTGTTGCTCAGTGAGTTACAGTGATTTAACTGTAATCTAGTTACTGAAATTTTTTTTCTGTGAGCTTTGAGGCCAGAATAATTGGACAGTGGTTTCTTGAGTTCCTTGAGCCTATAATTATCCGCTCAGTTAGGGAGTTTCATTTTCTTTGGAGTCACACCTTCTATGCTCGTGACGATATGATGCTCTCTACCTTACCTTTCTCTTCTCAGCACAGGGCCCAAGCTCAACCAGAATGGTCTCCTTTTGAGCATTCGTTGGGTTTGCAGATAACAACCCGCCCCTATATAACCTCCACCGTTGTCAGAACACAGGAGAGCGTTTCAAAGTTTCATAAGCGCCTCACACCCCAAATCTCTTTATTATCTTGAGCAGACGCTTGCTTACTTGCAGTTTGGAACAATAGAGAGCAAAACCAGTTTCTGATTGTTTTCAATAAATGTCCAGAGAGTCAGGACTTTTCCCCAGATGTGTTCTGAGACAAGTCAATTATCAAATAACTTCTGTTGTGAAGCTCCAGACAGGTCACACAGTGGCAATTCTCTCAGGGCGCCCTGTCTAGAGTGCTCCAGCGTTGTTCTCCTCGTGGAAACTGCTAGAGTGGTGATGCATTTCAGGCTACTACAAACCAAGGCGTGAAACCAAATTTAAATGCCTTTTGATGTTAAAGAATTCCACCGGTTTTTCTTGAATAAACACTTCCCAGACTGTTACAAGCTTATGCTTTATTTTTAGGATTCTGAAAGCTAGTTCTGATGATTTCTGCCAATGTTTTATTCAAAGAGGAGATTCCTCACTCAACCATTATACAGTCCCTTCTAAATGCCTGATTGCAGTCACTATAAATGCAAGGAATCTTATTTTTATTGGGTCCATTTACACACTTTTCCACAAAATGTCTGAAACCAGTGTACAGCAAATGGAAGATTCAGAGAGACACTAATGTAACAGAGTTAGAAGATCTGGGATCAGTTAACTCTTGAGTATTTCTTCCTGCTCAGTACAGGATATTACTTCAAAATAGTCCAAGAGTAGGCAATATTCTACCATTTGTACACTAAGATATCCAAGAGATCAAATGCCATAGGGAAAATTTTAGGTGCAGTAAGTAGCATGGTCAGGTCCAATTTTAAAAATCATGTTTTTTTTTTTTTTCTTTCTTTCTTTTTTTTTACAGTATGATCTTTTCCCTAATATTCTTTACATGATATTCCAAACATTCAATTATCTGGCCCAAGTGCTGTAATTAGACCAGTAGTTATATAAATTAAATATTTTGTTATATAGGCTAAATTTCTTTGCTTTAAAATTTATCTACATCACATAAGAAAAAATATACAAACTAACATATGAGAATAATTTATTTCATTTCCTCAGCTAATACTTAAGTGTAAATTTATTTTCAAGGTTTAGTATAAGAAAATAGCCTCTAGGCTTATCTTTCCCTTTCTCTTTATAGAAAAAAAAATCATTAACTCTTTAAACAGATTTTTTTGGAAGCTTGGGGAATGGCTCTGTAGGTAAAAGCATGTGCTGTGCAAAGGTGAGGACCTGAGTTCCAATCCTAAGTACCCAAATAAAAACACCTAGACATGCATGTGTGTGTCTGCAGTCCCAGCATTGATGAGTGGAGACTAGTGGGTTTTAGGAGCTTTCTGGTCATCCTAGTCTAAACAGCAAACACAGTTCAGTGAGAGACTTTCTCTCAAGGCAATAAAGTACATAATTATATAAGGAAGACACTTAATACCCACTTCTGATTCCTACTTTTGAGTAGAAGACATGCATACCTGTACACACACACACACACACACACACACACACACACACACACACACACACTAATAATAACAACAAAAAGAGAAAGATTCTTTATGTATTCACCAAAAGTTATCTAAATAAGATATTTAATGCTGTAAATGTACATTCTGATGTTCACACAGAAGCTAAGGATAGATTCTCTTCTTCATATGTCTGTCTATACCCCAAACACAAAATTATTTTTATAACCCATTACCTGTACAAAGTTAAATTTTCATTTTATGATATATAAATTTTCTAACTATTGTAGCAATGAAAATATTATCCAAGTATATTATTTATTTATGCACAAGTTCTAAATGTGGTATTAGCATACCTAGTTGATCAGGAGTTTGAACATAAAGGTTTGTGTACTGCATAAGGAAACATGTTTGTACTTACAGAAGAGCAATGTTCAAAGGAAAAGTGGGCCATTTAGACTTTTACAAAGAGTTGGGAAAACAGACTAAGCTAGAAAATACCTATAATTTCATTTCATTTCTTACAGATCCTTTTTCTGAGACTGAAAATTATGTTATGTATTCCACATAGCTTCCTCCATGTGTGTCATTAATTGACCACAAGGTCTGAAATACTTAATTACCTATCTATGTATTCAACTCTACAGATACTGCAGTAGTTTCATTTTTCTTGGACATATAATCCAGAATATTTTTTCTATAACAAAGCAGTCAGCCTGTTTAAAAATGTGCAAGTTGCCAAAGGTGCATTAAGAAATGTTCCCACTGCCTTGTTTTGTGGGATGCTCTTTCACAGTACCATTTCTTCTTTGTAGGCTCATTTCTTCATTTTAATTGAAGATGTTCTGTTAATTTTTGAAAAAGTGCATGAGACTATAATGCTTTAAAGCTTCCTTACCTGCAGATGCATTGTTGTATTACTCTCATACTTAATTTGCAGTTAGGTTTTGTTACAAAAATTTAAGCTGGAAATAATGTTTTGCTTATAAGTTTTGATATTATTCCTCCATTTTCCAGCATTGCCATGGAAAATTGCAAAATGATGATTTGTGATCTTTGTAAATGTTTTTTTTTTCTTTCTAAAATTGTGTCTGCTAGGGATGATAATGCCATATTCAGAACTTGTGGATATATTAAAGATTAACTTGGAGAATATTTATATTGCTATAGTAATTTTAGAAAGCAATGGGACATAAATATAAAATTCTAACTATGTATGGGTAATATGATTTTGTGTTTGGGGTATGTATAAAAAGCACTCAATCTTTATCTTCTGTGTGAATATAAAAACATATACCTACAACATTAAATTTCTTATTTATAAAATCCAAGCCAATTGAATGCTGAGCTTTGAAGCCCAGTCATATTGTATACATTTCCAAAGCACTCTCATACCTATAGCTCAGGGAACTTGCAGAACAGGAGGTTGAAAGATGGCAAGAGCCAGCGGACCAGGGAGTTTGCTGTGAGACTGTGTCTACTAGTCATGTCAGAAGCAAAATCCATAAAATCTTGCCAACAGGACTCTCCACATGTGAGCTGAATAAGGAAGCACTAATGCAATCCCCAAGGTGAACAGGGAAAATCCCATGAGACCTCAACCCTACACAACAAAACTATAAGCATGCGTGTAAAGCTGGGAGTGGGAGAGGTAGTCATCTCCAGAGGAGGGAACAATAAATGGTTGTCCAGTGCTAAAAAGTCAACCTGGAAAACATACATACAAGTAATAGTATATGATTGAACAGGTTATATTTAGGACTATATATGTATATGCATATACATAAATGAATATAATGCGATTAGTTAATAAAGACACAAATTTAAGTAGCATGGAGGGGTATATGGAAGGGTTCAGGGGAGGAAAGGGAAGGGAGAAATACTTTAATTTCATTATAATCTCAAACATAAAACTGAAAAAATCAAACAAATGAACAAAAAAAAAATCATTTTGAGATAACTCGAGGTAAATGCCAAAAGACTGTGGTGGCAAGAGAAAACTGAATCTGCACTATCATTTCTTTCTACTGCATCAAAAGGAAGTGTGAAGTCACAAATAAGTGTTAGAGGTTAAGTGTTTCCTTCACTTCATGTAAGTCTAAAGTGATAGGCTTGGACAATACACACAGGGTGGACAGTGTCCTTACAAACTGAAAGGAGCATCTCACACTTGCAGACTGTTTCCTGTGATTCCACTTAACAGTCAAACACTGCTGTTTTCTTCTGCTGCTTACAACAATGCAAGTCTCAGGATCATTCTTTCGTTTCAGATTAGTTATGTTATGCTTTCTGGATTTTCATTTAGAAAAGACAACCACAAATTCACTAGTGTTAGTTTAATTCACTTTAAAAATAAAATACAGATGGAGATGCAAAATAATATGCAGATACGTGTACTCTGGGCAAGACAGAGAAGGGAGCGCTAACAGGACCAACAGCCCATTCATCTGTTGAAACTGAGATAAACTAAACAGAAGGAGGTGACTTGCCTTCCTTGTTTTATCAAGAAGGAACTTTACTGTAAAAGCTTGATTTTCACTAGGCATTGAGTAAAAGAAGTATTCTCTATTTTTAGTGCCTTCTTTTAAAAGTGATTTTTATCCATGAAGGTATGAACAGTAGCAGAGAAAATAAAATCAGGGCAAAATAATCGAATAACTTCTACTGCAGCATTTTTTTTGAGAACAAATGCTTCAGGTCCTATTTTCAGTATCCCAAGAAGGTTCAAAAGGGGCTTTGTCAATACCATATTAGGAGGAAAAGCACTGAACTTGTTGTTTATTTCCATAAAATGTGGTAATGCTATCCTATGTTGAACAGAGGTTTGAATATAAAGGTCAAAAAAATGTCACAAGGAAACTAACATGTTTCTACAGAAGAGCAAAGACAAAAAGAAAAATAACCAGTTATAGCTCTACAAATGGCAGCCTGTGCCACTCCAACATGAATCCAACAAGACACAGAAAGCTGTTTCCAAAAGTAGACACTCATTTTCACATTTAACATGAAGATAAAGGAACTCCCAGTGGCCTCAGCTCTAAACCTTATACTCTGTCATGTCAGATGTATTTTTTTTTTTTTTGCACACAAGGGCTATTTGATGTTTAATCAACTACTTATTAGTTTGTGCATTCTTTCCCACAGAAGAAAGGACACATGAATTCAAGCATCAAATCCTAATTACATTTTTAAAAAGTACAGCACATGCACATTCAAAAGACATGCTCATATGTAAATAATATTGATTTTTATATCATTTTGAAATACTAAATTAAACATCAATTTGGTTATAAAGGTCATTGTTTTAGATCCAGGACTCTTATGATATCCAAGTGTTTGATATGTACTTCATAATCACCTTGGGGCATTTACAGACTTTTGATAATGTGATTATATGAATGCGTTGATTAAATTTTGTTACCTTGACACAAGCTAGAGGCACCTTGGAAAAGGAAACCTTAATTGAGGAATTGCCTTGATCAGATTGGCCTACGGTAAGCCTTTAATTAATTAATTAATTTTCTTGATTAATGATTGATACAGGAGGACCAATTTAGATGATGTCTTCCCTGGACAGGTGTCCTAGGTTATATGAAAAAGCAAGCTGAGTGAGCGAGTAAGTGTATTCCTGCACATACTTTGTTTTGGTTCCTGTCTCCAAGTTCCTGCCCTGGCTTCCCTTTATTTTGGACTGTGCCTGTATGCCAATGAATACTTTAATTCCCAAGTTGTTTTAGTTCTTGACATTTCATCAACACAACCAAAAATAAATAGAACAAGGAGGTATCCTTGCACTGTTGTGGAATCCCTAATTTTAATGATAGACAAAAGGTTTGAAGAATAGGATATAGAAGATTTTTGTAATGGTATGAGAATAATATAGAATGAAACCAGCAGAGTAGAGTGAGCATAGAGACAGAATTAAAGAAGGAGATGGATACAGCACTGTGGTGCTTTAAAGAAACTGTTCTACCCATAAGGCTGGTTGGTACAGGTCCTATAAGCCAGCAATTTTGGAGCATTTTTTTTTTTATCTTAAGTATTATTATATCTATTGAAAACTTTCATGGAGTATGAAACTCTGAGAAGATTGTAAATCTACTTGCTATCACAGACAGCACCTGTTTAACAGTCCTTGGCCAATCTGTTACTTCTCCGTGCCAATGCAAAAGCTGTTATATCCATCCAATACACCACTATGTTTAGCAACAGAGCAAATAACTGCTACAGCATCCATATGGCAAACTGTGCTTCTAAATTGTTCATTACAGTCGACATCCTTGGCCTGAAAAGCAAATGACAGTACTTGCAGATGTTCTCAGCGGCAATTTTTCTTTTAAATGTCCCTTAAAGACATAGAACATGGCTTTTAAGTTTAGAAATGAAGGAAAAGCAGAATATCAAAGTGCAATTCAGACACTTGGTGATGATGTTATTTTTAATCACACTGGAGAAAGTGTTCATTAGGCCAATGTAGAGCAAACAACCAAACAACCCAAATTTTCATAAGAATGACTCTAAGGAATTTTCAGCAGAGTTCTGTACCAAAGCTTTGCTCTTCTTAAAGACAGTATAATTAAACATGAAAAATAACCAAACTTAAACATTTGTTTTTATTTTAGTTAAATGCACATACATGTCACTTGAGAGAACAGTCCTGGTTTTTAATGAGCAAAATATTCTTGATGACTACAAATAAAGATTTATAATTTACACTTTAAGAATAAAAATAGAATTCTGTGTATTCTATTGCTTCACAGAAATGCAGTTCTAATTGTTTTTTCGGGTGGGCATTGTAAGACAGGTTCTGTGCCAGGGTATCTGAGAGTTTTGGTAACCTACTGCAGGAGAGAAGCACTGCTGTAGAGAAAGTCTGAAAGAGATGACATGTTAGGTAGAGATCAAATGAGAAGTGTGTTAGCACAATGAGAAACTGGTGAGGCATGTAAGACCCAGGAAAGGGTAGGGTGTGTGTCCTGTGTGTTCCTAGCATATAGAGGGGGAATTTAAATGACACTCTTCTCAGGATGACACAACTAAGCAGGATTTTAGAGTGCAACCAAGGGGGGAACAAAGGAAACGATGTAGCACCAGAATTCGTTACATTTTGATCAAATAAATAATTATATGGAAGGTAATGGGAGTCAGGTTTCTGCTTTCAGATGAGAAAGTTAAAATACGAAAACTGAGAAACTGAAATAAACTTTATAGTATTGTAAGTATCATGTAAAGTCATGGTCTTCAGTGATGACACTTAAGGAAGTAAAAATAGAAACTTGCAAACATGTCTGTATGCAGTGCTTGTACATGTGTGTTTGATATAGCTCCTATATGTAGATACATTTTAAAGGGTAACAATGTAAGCACTCCATGTGAAAGTTATCAGTAATGATAAATATCAACATGACCTACGTATGATAGGATGCAACCTATAAAATTTCAGCCAAGATGTACTATTTTTAAAAAAAAGTTGAGGAAATACTTGACAAATACAAGGTAGTTAATTTATATTCTTCGAGGTAACTGAAAAAATATTTTAATGCCAAGATCTTTTTATATGTCTGTTTGTTTTCTAATGAGAGAGAAAGAAAGGGTATGGATTTGGATAAGTAGGGAGATTGGAAGGATATGGAAGCAATTGAGAGGGAGGAAACTAATGAGAGCATAGTGTATGAAAAATATCTCTTTTCAATTTAAAAAATGAAACACTGTTTCAGAATAAAGGAGGCAGTGATTGTAAACTTGATAGCATTGTTAGGGAACCATCATTATTTAAATAGCTGATGAAGTATGAGTGGGAATTTGGAAATTAGATGGAGATGGTATCTTCTTGTTATGTTGCTAGTTTCAGTGGTTGTCAACGCTAATGGTCTCACTTCTAATAAAGAATTGTCATAATTTCAGATCACCAACTCACATAGAAATAGTTTAATGAAAAAAGGTGAGTTTTTTTTTATTGAACTTGTTATTTTGCTAGTTAGAGAATGTTTTGAAATTAAAATGACATAATTACTATATAAATAGTCATTTAAAGTACATCAAAAGACTGTGAGGAGCCAATTCGAACAAATATATCTAAATCACAGCTCCTCCATCTAGGGATCGGGAAATATTATAGAGGAAAAGATAAAAAGATTGTCAGAGGACCAACACATTATCTGTGAAACTGTTTTTTTTTCCTAGAATATCAATGGATATGACAACGAGAAAGGGGAATTTCTTGTGGCCTCACCCCTACACAAAGGACTAGAGGGAACTAATGGCTGCTGGGAGGAGAATCAGAATTTCCCTGGGGTGAGCTTGCTTTATGTTTGTCAAATGTAGAGTCGCAGGCCTTGGAACCATATATACACAATCAGCAATAACAGACTTTATTTGTTTTTATATTTGTATTTATATATTTGTGCATGTGTGTGTATCTACATGCAATAACAGTAATTTAAATGTTAGTGTATTTGTACAAATCTATGTGCAACACAACAATGAAAGAAAAAGAGTCTATCATGTTGAAAGTGGGGGGATGCTCAGAAGTGATAAGTATCTGTGAGGGGCTGGAAGGATGAAAGGTAATGGGAAAATGATGTAATTCTATTTCAATCAAAACATACGTTTTAAAAGTAAAAAAAGAACAAAAGTAAAATATACTTTGAAGAAGTAGACATTTATGATTTTATAAAAGTTCTTGCTCAACAGACTCTGTCACAATGACTTTACAATATGTAGACAGGCAAATAGAAAACAATTCCCCAAAGTAGCAAGAAAAAATAGTGTCTTGGTGCATAGGAATAGTTAAAATAAGAAAATAAAATCCTTAAAATATTGATCTTATATTAAAATATATAGGGACAATACATTAAATGTTATCATGCAGATTATATATATATACATATAAAATATTATCTATGTATATTTACATATGTGTAAATATAGTCAGATAGACACTAGCAGTGTTAATTGATTTGTAATATGTTCAGAAAGGTATTAATATAGAGAAATAATGCAAGTAGAAAGAAAACACAAGGATACTGTGAAAACAAATCATGTTATTTCTATTTATAAAAAGAATGTACATTAGAGATAGACTAAGAGAGCAACAAGTATAAAATAAATATTTCTGAGGATTTCAGAATTGAGTGATTGACATAGCACTCTCTGTTGAAGTTCAGTTTATATTAAAGATCATGAAAGGCCAATGGAAGGGACCAAAATTAGTAACAATGAAAAGAAGCAAATTCCAAAGGTGGCTGCTAGAATATTTTAGTTGAATATAGTGTTATTATAATATGATTAAACTTTTATTTGCTATTCAATTGTAGTATTAAGATCTTTAAGTTTCAAATGATACCAGACAAATTTTATTTCAATAAAGACTTGAAAACAGTTTTCATTCTGTCTAGAGAAGTTGATAGTGCCAAATAAAAGTGAGAAATAATTAATGTACCAAAGAAAATGGGAGGAAGTTCATAATTCGTTTAATGGCCGAAGAAGTAAAAGGCTGTTAAGGATGATTGACAGATAAAATAAAGTATGAATACAATTGAAGACTGAATGGAGCAGGAATGATGAAAAGGACCCCAGAAGCATCCTTCTTCCTCATTTCCTTGATACAAGCCTCCTACTGGTAGTTTGGGGAACTTTGAAACATTGTAAAGAACTTTGTTGACAATCACAATACTTTTCAGTGCCTAAGACTAAAAGCCTTCTTCCCTGCATTAGCAATCAGGGTATATTAGGAACTTTCATTGTTACGGAAACCATGCAAGGAAGGGAAGGAGGATTTATTTGGCTCACAGTTTTAGGGTATATAGTTTATTCTGGCAAGGAAAGCATGGTGGCTGGGACTAGCTTGGTCCAGGTGGCAGTCACTAAAAGCATGACTTCCTCACTTCCTCACAGTCTGCAGTGAAGCAGAAAGCTTAGGCCAGGCTATATTTTTCAATTCTTGCAAGGTTTCCTCCAGCTAGATATTACCAGCTGGAAGTTATATCACATCCCACAAGCTGGAGCCCAAGTACTCAATCACCTGTGTCTGTCAGGAATATTTCACAGCCAAGCCATTGTACATGACAAAAGTCAACACTCAACACCAAGCAAAGGTCTGGTTTGGAAAGCCTTTCCTTTCCAATTTTATTTTCAAGAGAGAAAATATACTTAAAAAATGACAGAGTGAAAAGAAGGAGAAAGGGTTGGGGGAGAAGTACAAATCAACTCTACTGTTCTGAACTAAATTGCATTCTACCACTCATAGAAAATTTGGTGGTTTGGTATAAATAAAAATATTAATAAATATGATTTCTCCTATCATTTTAAATTTTAGAATTTTAGTGCAGTGAAGCTATACAATGTAGAAATGGTACAAACATAACATGCTTTTATGACGTCGTATAGCCCATGAAAACAGTTCAACAGAAAGAAAGATCTCTAGAGCAAAGGAGGGGTTCGAGTCCATTAATTATGATAAATTAACCATATCGATAGAAGATGCCCATAGTGGACAAGCCATCAGGATGCAAGCATATGCATTTTATAATGAGTGTTTTCTGAAACATAAACTGCTATAACAAGTGCCTATTAATTTTACAACAAAGGTCTCCAGGCAAACCAGAGCTCAAAAACTATGTCCATGTAATTCCCATCCTTAATATAAAAAAAAAGGAATTTACTACTTTTTTCTAGTTGCTTCTGGTTTTCAGAGACATAGATAGAAATAAATAAAACCTAAACTCTAGATGTCAAGCTTTTTTTTGTTCCAGACGGCGAGATAACAGATAGATAGGCATTAATACACACACACACACACACACACACACACACACACACACACACACACACTCCTGTAATAAAAAGTTGATATAAGAAATACAGCTGTTTAGAACCCAGGCATGGCGGTGTACACCTATAATACATTGTTGAGACTGAGGCAAAAGAACGGCCATGAGCTTGTTGCTGGCTTGGGCTACATGGAATACATAACAAGGTCTTGTCTCAGAAAAATCAAAACCAAACAAATAACAAATAACTATTTAGGACAGAATAGTACTGTTTGTCCACAGTGGGCACATTATGCTATCTCCGAACACGAAAACGGGCTTTTCTTTTGCAAGCACAATTCTTATTAATACAGCACACCAAAGACTATTTGAAGTAAGTGTTCCAGTTTCTGGTGGAATCGATTTGAAAACCTAACTTCTTTAAGCACCCTGCACCCGAGGAAGTCAACAGAGCAGCTACCTTTGAAGTTAGGCCGGATCCTCGCATCATACCCTGACGTCCTCCCCATCAGCTTGTCCAGAAAATCGGAAGGTGACATTGGAGCACTTCGAGATCTCGCACTGTTTGTTTCCTTTGTGGCAACCAAACTGCAAATGAGAACAAAGTGAGAGACTTTACAAACAGAAATCGGACATTGCCTCCTGGAAAAGCGCAATGTGAAAGAAATGTAAATATCACACAGTGAGTAATACAAGACAAATGTTTATGGATTTATGATCAATCCTTGTTTGTAAAATCGCACAGCTATTCCTCCATTTGTTCGAGGTGGCGTTATGTTGTACTAAACCTGGGAACAAAAATCTATTTCCAAATTTTTAAGCTTTCCAAATCTGTTTACTCAGACTTGATGTCAGATTGCCATTTTGGCTGAAAGTATCCTTAGTGCTTGAGGAATAAAAAATACGAAAGTGTCGCTTTGGTATGTAATTTACTTTTATTGAGACAAAAACTCCCACCTTTTAGTTTTTGTGCATTTTGCTCAGCGGTAACAAAATGACTATAAAATGTATAAATAACAATGTTCTTTATTCAGTTAGAATGATTCCTCTATTAATCACACTTCCATTAAATGCACTTATTTGCGCTTGTATGCTGCTTATCTGTTGTATACATTTTGTTAAGATCCCTCACCTCCCCCACCCCCACCCATCAATGCCTGAAGCAGGAGGGAGAGCTGACCCTGCGGTCCTAAGAGGAGAAGAAGGGCTGTCCGGATCCCCACCAGCTGCAACTCTCAGGAGACCAGGCCCTGCACCTCACCTGCGCAACACAGTCGGACCAACCCTATTGGTGGAGGTGTGGATGAGTCAACCCCGAAGATGTAAGCATGGGGTAGCTGTCTCCACTACTCATTTGTCACCTGGTGGTGTGGGTGAGAGAGATGTCCTCTACTACTGCCTGTGACAGACAAGTGAGATGAACCTCCCCCCCTTGCCAGCTGCAGCACTCAGAGAAGCGGGCCCTACTCCTCGCCTAGGCAGCACAGCAGAGCTGACCTTGTTGTCAGGGGTGTGGTTGACTGAGCCCCAAGATTTCGAGCAAGGGAGAGCTGTCCGCATTGCTCATCTGACGTGAAGTGGCATGGGTAGAAGAGAGATGCCTCCCCTCGATCAGCGCCTGAGAAGGGTGGAGGACCTGGTCTTGGGATCAGAAGAGCTGGAGGGCTTTCCATGTCCCTCACCAGCTGCAGCATTCAGAAGCGGCCCCTGTACCTCACCTGGGCAGCATAGTAGAGATGGCCCTGGTGGTGAAGGTGGGGAGAGCTGACCCTGAGAGTGTGTGAGCAAGAAAACTAGCCCCACCCCTATTTCATTGCTGCAAGAGGTGAACTAGCCAGGGCAATGCTGTAGAGCTCCCCCTGGTGGTGAGGACAGGGGAGTACTGGCTGGCAGACCAACCCTGCAGCTGCCTAGGCCCAGAACCAGGATTATGACTTTGCCCACCCCAACATCCATACCATCTATGATCTGCTAGACCATGTGAAGAGGCCTGACCTGCAGAACCAAAGCTGCAGGATCTCCACAACAGAGGGCAACAACTGGATATCCAAGAAGAGTCTCAGTGAGGGCCCAACATAGACAGTGTAGTAGAAACCAGAGGCCGTGAACCAGACCAATGACTCTTTGCCATGAATGCTTGCAAGTAAAGATATGTGGACAAAGGGGTTTACTGTGTGACTCATCATGTCACACAGCAGCTTCCATGATGACAGTTTTAATGTTTTCCTTTTTTTCTCTTAAAATTTGGGGAGGGGGTTGCAGGGTCAGAGGGCAGATGCAAAGGGATGAGAAAATGAATGGGATCAAGATGCATGATGGCAAGACACATTGAATAAACTTTTTTAAAAAGGAGAAAAGACCTAAAATATGTGTCAATGTAGAAAAACCTACCATAAATTTGGTTTGGGAACCTAGCTAGTAAATGGATAGAGCCTGTATTTGTATTTTGAACTTCATTTTGAAACAGGACTTCACGATCCTATCCTGGGTGACAATAAACTTAGAATTTTTCTACCTCAGCATCCTGAGTACTGGGACTATAGCCATGGGCACCATGTCTTATTCAAACTTTTTCCCTTTCAGGTAATTGTCCTTTTCTAGAACCTCATAGTGTGAATGAGCTGTTGCCCTTCTCATTTACCTCACTGGGGTTGGCTAGCTGAGTGTAAAAGATTCCTTAATCCTCAAAACTTGAAGAAATATAGGTGACCCGTGAATACACATAGTGTCTGGACATCATGGACTCAAGTTGGTGTTATTTCCTCAGAGCTACCATTTTTATAGTCTCTCAGCTCTGCCAAGCAATGTAGAATATTGCCAAACTTTGAACCATTTTGGCCATCACCAGGTCTTATCACAGTGAACTTGTTAAATGTCTTGTATTTCTCCTGGCAGAACTTCAGTGCATAGTAACCAACAGCCTTGGAGCACCACCATCAAGTATGTACCACATAGATGCAAGTAGTGATTCTGATTAGCAGCAAAATGCAATTTCAGTGACAATGAGAGCAATGTCTATGGAAACACTGTATCACTGCGGTGTCTAAAATCACCTGTATAGTGTTTCCACCTTGTTCTGTGTTCTCTGGTCTCTTTCTTACTCGGTGGCCTTCATTTTGCCATTCTTGCTTTTTCTGCAAATGGAAGCCTTCCCTTTCCTTTTATATCCACTCTAAGATTATTTTATAATCCTTATCTCTAGTTATCATTTCTCAACTTTATTCCCTGTTTCTGTGATCATGTAGAATGTTTCTAATATAAAAAATATAATAAATGAATGTTTCTAATATAAAAAATATAATAAATGAAGAGAGAAAAGCTGCTAACTCATCAATGTTTCTAGAATTTTACTCTCCAATTTTGACTGTTCTTATGCTGCAATAATAACATTTGTTCATATTGTAAGCATAAGAACACAGAGCAGAAATGCAGTGTTGGAACTCCCATAAGTACACACTGCTATATCACAGCCATTCCCTTTATGTCCTTTGACCTTTGACAAATCCCTCTATTTAGGTATAAGAACATAAATGCTGTAGGATGTCATTCTGTATGTTGTGCGGGACCCAAGAAACCTTCCGACTACACATAAACTTCTACATTTTCCTATCAACTAGATTACCTGCAAAAGTCAATAATACTGCTTTACTCTAATTAAAAAAGTAGAAAAGAATCTATTTTTAATAAAAGTTATAAAAACTTAAAAAAAAACTACATGGCTGAACTGAAATCCCTCATATCATGCTATGGATGGAGGAGATAATGTAGGTCAGGTCTTGGTACAACAAGTTTCTTCATAAAAGGGAGGGTGAGGTAGACAGCATCTGAGACAGAAAAGCAAAGATAATTTGAAATAAAGGAAGGCATTGAAGTACCATTATCAAGGCCTCTGGACAACAGCCAAAAGCTACAAGAGCTGATGAAGCTGATGAAGGAAACTTCTCCTTGATCTTTGGGAAAGAGTGAGGACCAAACAGCATCTTGTGTTTGAGTCTACTGCACTAATATCACAACTGTCTTTCAGAAGGGTGAGGTGGTTCTAAGGTCTGCCTTGTAGTCCTTTGCCATGACATCCAGAGAAAGTGGATGCCAGCATTCTAGTGAACTCTTTATTTATTTTTTATGCTTTTTATTTTATTTTATAATTTATTTAATTTCACATATAGCCACGGATTCCCTTGTTCTCCCCCTCTGCCCCCCCCCCCACCTTTCCCGAAGGGCACCCCCCATTCCCATCTCCTCCTCCAGGGCAAAGACTCCCATGAGGATTCAATTCAACCTGGTAGATTCAGTCCAGGCAGGTTCAGTCCCCTCCTCCTGGGCTGAGCCAAGTGTCCCTATATAAGCCACAGGTTCCAAACAGCCAGCTCATGCACTGAGGACAGGTCCCGGTCCCACTGTCTGGATGCCTCCCAAACAGATCAAGCCAATCAACTGTCCCACTTATCCAGATGGCCTGATCCAGTTGGGGGCTCCTTGGCTATTAGTTCATAGTTGATGTGTTTCCATTCATTTGGCTATTTGTCCCTGTGCTTTTTCCAATCTTGGTCTCAACAATTATCGTTCATACAATCCCTCCTCTTTCTTGCTAATTGGATTCCTGGAGCTCCACCTGGAGCCTGGCTGTGGATCTCTGCATCCGGTTCCCTCAGTCATTGGATGAGGTTTCTATCACAACAATTAGGGTGTTTGGCCATCCTATCACCAGAGTAGGTCAGTTTGGGCTGTCTCTCGACCATTGCCAGTAGTCTATTGTGGAGTTATCTTTGTGGATTTCTGGGGACCTCGCTAGCACTTTGCCTCTTCCTATTCTCATGTGGTCTTCATTTATCATGGTCTCTTATTCCTTGTTCTCCCTCTCTGTTCTTGATCCATCTGGGATCTCCCACTCCCCTAAGCTCTCTTTCCCTCAACCTTGCCCTTCATTACCTGCCCCCTCACATACAGGTTGTTCATGTAGATCTCATCCATTTCTCTGTCATTGGGTGATCCCTGTGTCTTTCTTGGGGTCCTGTTATCCCAGAATTGTTCTTCCTTAGTTCCTTTCTTTTATAATTACCATTTCTCTGGTAATATTTTCAATTTGGTTGTATTTTTATTTTGAGATTTTTCTTTTTAGTTCTTGGAACAGAGTTTCCTCAATTTCTGTTGTAGAATAGTATTTAAAGGTGTGTTACTTTTGCTTATGCTGCATTTAACTCTGCAAAACTGTGTTACTTTGCCTGTCTCAAACACCTGATGGTCCAACAGAGAACTGAATAGACAATAGCAAGGCAGGAGAAAAGATAGGTGTGACTAGCAGGCAGAGAGAATGTATAGAATGAGAAATCAGGGTGGGGAAGAAGTAGCCAGAGAAGGAGGAGGACTCCAAGGGCCAGCCACCCAGCTACACAGCCAGACATGGTGTAGGAAGAAAAGAAGTTTTATAGGAATAAAGATATAAGCCCCAAGACCAAAGATAGAAAGGATAATTTTAAGTTAAGAAAATCTGGCAAGAAACAAGCCAAGCTATGGCCAGGCATTTATAAGTAAGAATAAGCCTCCATGTGCAATTTATTTGGGAGCTGGGTGGTGGGCCCCCCCCCCAAAAGAGCAAAGAGTAAAACAAACAACAACATATTTCTTTTAATGTGTTTTAAGTAACTAATTTAAAGGCTTTACTTAGCAATTCCTGCGACTTTGCTTCCTTACCAAGTTTCAGTTGGTTAGTTTTTGTCTTTGTCCGAGATATGTTTTTTTTTTGTTTCTTTACATATTTTATAATTTTGTAATGAAAACTAGACAAGTAAAGTGGCTTAATGTGACAGTTTTGGAAATATTCACTCTTCACCACCACACTTTTTTTTTTAACTGTATTTTGTAAGGCTGACTGATGGACTAAATCCACAATATTTGCATTAATCTTCATTTGACATCATAGGGATATCTCCTTATTCAGAAAAGAAGTGGTATCTATAAATTCTTAGACTAACTCTCCAATGTGTTTGTGAGCCAGATAGAGTTCAGAAAGCCTTGTTAGGTCTTTTCTGAGCACTCATACATGGTATACTCACAATCTCATACACACATGTGACCATAGATGTCTAGGAGCATACAAAAGTTTTCCTAGACCCTATGAACAGATAAATCCACCGATTTTCCTTTTAAGAATTAATATTGGTCTATTATTTGTTCTCATGGTTATACATTGCCTCAGGTACTTGTCAAACTAAATACATATACATTGCCTCAGGTACTTGTCAAACTAAACATCATATATATATATATATATATATATATATATATATATATATATATACTTTTGATAAACGTCTCTAGGAAAAAGGCATTTTGCAATGGGTGAGTTGCAAGTTACATTAAATAAAAGGGTCTGTGCCAATGCATTTTCCCATTGAAGTGTGAAAAATAGCAACAGCTCTCTGAGATTGAGGCATTGAAGTTTGAAACTCCATTCTGCTCCTTGGGATTGACTGCTCTTGCTTTATAGTGCTCCCACAGAGCTTCAGAAGTTTGGCTAGGAACTCAGAAAGCTATAATGTCACACGTTTCATTCTTCTTACAGAGTTAGATGTTTGTAGTAATTAAGTAACTTCCTAGATTGCTATGCTACAAGCTTCTGATTAACTGCCAGAGTTTTGAAAAAGTTAGATTACAGTTTTCTTCCAGTGTTTCTAGACATGAGAGTTGATAGAGGTCCCTATGATCCTATGTTCTCCCCCATTCCCAAACTGTATCTCCTAGACCTCTTGTCACATTGGTCTTATTTTTTTCTCTCTAAAGATCCAACCCACATATGTCTCCACCTTACTGTTCCTTTCTCTTCTGAATAATTTTATTTTTTACTTATGACCTCAGATAATTCCTTAATACCATTTTTAAGACTTTAGAAGCTCATAACTAACATCAAAATTTGATATTAAAAGAAAGGGCATTGGTAATGCTTTTGAGTTTTCAAATTGAGAAGTCAAAAGCTATTAATTAAACACATCTTAGTAAGTAGTTGATTTATAATCTAGTGGCAGAATTAAAAGCAATATGTATCATCTATCTAGCTATCATCTATCATCTAGTTCCCCAGCTATCATCTATACCTCCACAAGCAATGTATATCTCTACCAGAAAATGAGAAGAGGTTCTTTATATAAAAATAACTGCTGTTGATATTTGGGTGTTTGAAAATTTCACTGCATGTTCTTTCCAGATACATAAAATAATATTACATAGCATCATGGAAAGTTATATTACTAAGATGTGAAATCAAAATTTATACTGTCTTCTTCATTTTTTGACAAAAGTAATTATATTTCTTTAGTGGATTAAAAAATAAAATTTTAGTACTATTCCATTGTACTTATCTTTCAAAAAAATCCATCTGTTTTCCTAATATTTTTGTTGACTTATTTCTAAAATAACTTTTGAAAATACTACAATGCAATGTCAGTCTTAAAATATATTATTAGATCCAGAGATACATCTTTCATCTCATAACAAACAATTATTTATTCTTTGTAACATATTATCATGGTACTTTGACATTTGAATTAATCTGAAGACTCACATACTGAAATGTTTTAATAGTGGCTATGAAGATCTCATCTATGTAAATTTTTTCTTTAAAAATCTCTCCAAACTCAAGTATAAGTTAGTATTAGAATACTAATGACATTTGATACCTTGATTGTCTAGAGTATGTGATCACATGACTTAAAACCAGACATCTATAGTAAGAAAATGCATTGAAGAATAAATATGATGAAACAGATTTTATTTGGCTAATGTAGTATATTTCTACCTGTGAATATTTTGTTCTGATATGTAAACATCAACAAGATATAGAAGCTACAGTTCAGAGTGGTGAACTGTGTGTTCTACCTGCAGGTTTTTTGTGTGTATGCTGATGATCTGAACAGAAGCAAGACAGCTCCCTGCTATCTCAACAGTTCATCTATGAGTCGACTACAAAGCATACAGGCATATAAACCTGGGTAAACAGGAAGTAACTCGCATTGCTGAGGAGCCTCCAACTAGATCAGGCCCTCCGGATAAATAAGACAGTTGATTAGCTTGATCTGCTTGGGAGGCACCCAGACAATGGGACTGGGTCCTGTCCTCAGTGCATGAACTGGCAGTTTGGAACCTGGGGCTTATACAGGGACACTTGGCTCAGCCTGGGAGGAGGGACTGGACCTGCCTGCACTGAATCTACCAGGTTGAACTCAATCCTCAAAGGAGTCTTTGCCCTGGAGGAGATGGGAATGGGGGGTGGGCTGGGGGAAGGCGGGTGTGGGGTTGGTGGGAGGGGGAGAACAAGGGAATCCGTGGCTGATATGTAAAATTAAATTTAATAAATAAATTTAAAAAGTGAATAAAAAAAAGCATACAGATGCACTATACTACTATCACTCCCAAATTCCTGGTTAAATATTTCAAATTCTGTTAGCAAACACTACCTACCTGCTTTTAATATCTCAAATGCTCTTTTGGGAGCATTAAAAAGAGAAAGTATAATTATTATTATTTCAATGTTAAGATGAGCCTTGATCATTTTGTCTGTTAATAATTCATTATTTAAAATACTTTAATATTTTGTTTCTTTTGATATTTTGTTCTATTAGTCTATATAGTAAAAACAATGGATTTCACACATGTAAATAAGGCATCTTGTTTAAGTTTATGTCCCATTTCAAAAAGTCAAATATTGCAATAATTGTGTTTTTATGAAATTTAATTTGAGTTATCCCCCTAAAATTAAACTTGAAATATGCTCTTGAATATGCCCCAGAATTTTGTGTTTTCAGCTTTATTCCATAAAATATCATAACATGAGATCACCAGGAATGCTAACATGTAAAAAATCTATTTTTGTTAAGGACAAGAATTTTGTGAGAAGAACTTCAATAAATTATTTATTAAGCAACAATTACTGAAGCCTGGCAAAGACTCTGCATTATGCCTGAGAGAATTTAAAAGAAGAACAGATATAAATAGAGAAATATATTAAGTTAGATATATATATGCTCATACTTATACATATCACTTAAATTACCAGCATTCTGTTATCCCAAATAAAGGCATTCATTGTCTATAAAATTAATATTCAAAACAATTTGAAGAGAAAATATTGCATTAGTCTCCTATAGTCTAGTATGAAATATGAAGGATGTATTTCTGCAAAATAATCTTAGATGTTTCTGTGCACTTTTTTCTGTGCACATCAGAAAATCCATCAAAACTATCTATTTTCTCTAAAAAGCAAAAAAGGATTTTATTGTCAAATATTACATTATTATGTAGGGTAAACATTAATTTTATCCTAAATAAAATTAAACAATAATCATGATTCCATTGATATAGCACATAATATTTAATACAATTATTTATCTAAGTTAATTACTAATTTATGATGAATACATGAAATGCACACAGGGTTGGGATAGAGACAGATCAGAAGAGATGATGAATTATTTTTAAAAATGTAAGATTTCATAAATCTTTTACATAGGAAAATGTTCATTAAAAATAAAATGACCAGCCGGGTGGTGGTGGCGGCGGCGCATGCCTTTAATCCCAGTGCTCGGTAGGCAGAGGCAGTTGGATCTTTGTGAGTTCGAGGCTACCCTGGTCTACAAAGTGAGTTCCAGGAATGGCACAAAGCTACACAGAGAAACCCTGTCTCAAAAAAAAAAAAAAATAAAATAAAATGACCAAACACTTAATACATAAATACTTATAAAATGTAATATATGTCACAATACACTTAAATAGTTGCATATGCATATATATATATAACTAATTTTTATTTTGAGCATAATTTACTAGATATGATTCACTACATTAAGAATAGTAAGTAGTGACTCCTAAAATACATATGCATTATATATAATATATGTGTGTATATGTATATATTTTAGAAACATTATAGAGTATTAGGTTTCAATATGGATTTTCAAAAAGTCCTTAAATATTAATTGTCCCTCCCAATATTCACATAATGGGGGAGATAATGTCCCAAATAGACATTTTATGGCACCTAAACACCAGTGCCAGAAATGGGTTATTTCATTGATCAAAGGGGTGCCAGAGACCCCTCAAAAAGCTCTCAGTCCATTGCCAAGGCTACTGATTACTGTCTATAATGGTGGAGCCCCACTGCTGAAGACACAAACTGTTAGTTTCATTGAATGTGAAGAAATCAATCTGAACCCCAACTAGCAGTTTCACCCATGCTAAATAGCATTCATCGCATTCAAAAGTACTTTGTACACTACCATTGGAGAAAACTAATCATCAATTTTAGCCAGCTACAAACCCCGTGACCTACATCAGAGACCTGCCTACAAAAATGTATTGATAAAACAGTGGTATGAATGTTATCAGTACAACCAACCACTTTTTAAATTGGATTTAAGGCCTAGTCTGTAAGAGGGAACCCATGCCAACACTGTTGAAATGGCTAAGCACCTAAAAATAGATAGATAGGTCATGGGACTAGGTGGAAAACCTACTACTACTATTCTACTAAAGAAATATAACAACAAAATTATTCCTCATGGCATATTGCTATAACAATAGATTAGTGTCTTGCTCAGGCCTCATCAAATAAACTTCTTCTTGGAGTAGATGGCAATTGACAGAGACCCATAACTAGACAACATTCAGTTGAGTCAGAAACTTTGGATCATTCAATCCAATTTTTTTTTTTTTTTATCAAATCCCTCTCCTCAAGGCTCAGGAATCTGGGGGAAACAGGAGGTGGAAAGATTGTAATGGCCAGAGGTGATGAATGGCTTCAAGGCAACAGAGTCTGATACACATATGAACACCCATAGAGTATGGCAGTATGCATAAGACACGCACATTTTCAAAACAGATAGTCACAACATTATGAATTGGAAGCTGACACAATTCCCACACCTAGTCAAGAAGCTCTTTATAATTGATATCTTCTGGAACAGGGAAAATCAGTTTTCTCTAATGGAGTGCCACCTGAGGTTTCAACCGCACTTCTGGGCAGGCCCCATGCATCTGGCCAATATAAAATGGGCTTCATTTTTCTGTTTTTTGTTTGTTTGTTTGTTTTGCCATTTTATGACTTATTGGTTTTCTTTCTCTTTAGTTTGTATGTTTTGACTTTAAATTTTTGTTCTTTGTTTTCATTTACTTTTTCTGAGAGAGAGAACATGAAGTTGGGTGAGTAAGAAGGCAGAGAGGGTCTGAAAAGACTTGGAAGAGGGAAAATAATACATCAAAATATAATGTATAAAAATTTAAATGAAAAATTTTAAAGAACACTAGAGTGTATATAACTCTTCTCTGAGTCTTTGAAATGTTCAAAGTGCCATGCACTGCTATCTTTGGATTCCGTGGGAAGTAAGTAGGCACTAGGAATTGAGAAGGAGTGAAGGAAAAGATCTGTTACCTGCAGATCATTTGTACTAAAAGAAAAAAATACCTCACTTGCTTCGTTGAGTCACACCATGATATACTATTTGAAGCTATTGTAAAGTGTGTTGATTCCTTGATTATTTTCTCATCCCATTTATCATTTGTACATGGGAACACTACTGATGTTTTTTTTAGTTAAACTTGTATCCAACTACTTGACTAGAGGTGTTTATTACCTGTAGGAGTTCCCTGGTAGAATATTTGGGGTCACTTATATATATATATATTGTTGTATCATTTGCAACTAGTGATACTTTGATTCTTCCTTTCCAATTTGTATCCCTTTGTTTCCTTCAATTGTCTTATTGCTATAGCTAGAACTTAAAGTAATATATTGAATAGGTATATAGAGAATGGACAACTTTGTCTCATCCTGACTTTTAGTGGGATTGCTTTGAATTTCTCTCCATTTAATCTGATGTTGGCAATCAGTTTGCTATATATTGCTTTTACTATGTTTAGGTATGTCCCTTGTATCTCTGACATCTCCAAGGCTTTTAATATAAAATAGTGCTTGATTTTTGTCAAGGACTTTTTCAGCATCTAATGAGATGTTCGCATGTTTTTTTTCTTTCATTTTGTTTATATGATGGAATACATTGACAGATTTTTGTATGTTGAATCATCCCTGAATCTCTAGGATGAAGCCTACTTGATCATGGTGGATGACGTTTTTGATGTGTTCTTGGATTTTGTTTGCTATTTTTTTTTTTTTGTTTTTTGTTTTTTTTTGAGACAGGGTTTCTCTGTGATACTTTGCGCCTTTCCTGGAACTTGTTTTGGAGACCAGGCTGGCCTCGAACTCACAGAGATCCGCCTGGCAGCGATGGCTCAGTGGTTTGCTAATATTTTATTGATAATTTTTTCACCAATATTTATGAGTAAAACTGGTCTGTAATTCTCTTTCTTTGTTGAGTCTTTATGTGGTTTGGGTATCAGGGTAACTATGGCCTTATAAAAAGAGTTTGGTAATATTCCTTCTCTTTCTATTTTGTGAAATAATTTGAGAAGTATTGGTATTAGCTCTTCATTAAAAGTCTGGTGTAATTATGTATTAAAATTGTCTGGCCCTGGCTTGGTTTTGATTGGGACACTTTTTAATCAATGTTTCTATTTCCTTAGGGGTTGTAGGTCTACTTTAAATTGTTTATTTGATCTTGATTTAACTTTGGTAAATGGTGTCTATCAAAAATTTGTCAAATACTTTTAGATTTTCCAGTTTTGTGGAGTGTAGGTTTTTGAAGTATGACCTAATGCTTCTCTGGGAGGACACTTGCTCAACTATGTTCGTGACAGCTTTATTTGTAATAGCCAGAACCTGGAACCAATCAAGATGCCCCTCAACTGAAGAATGGATAAAGAAACTGTGGTACACTTACACAATGGAGTATACTCAGCTGTTAAAAAGTGATATCATGAAATTTGAAGGCAAATGGATGGAATTAGAAAAAATCATCCTGAGTGAGGTAACCCAGACCCAAAAAGATAAACATGGTATGTACTCACTCATAAGTGGATTATTAGCTATAAAATAAAGGATGACTATGCTGCGATCCACACACCCAGAGAGGCTAGGTAACAAAGAGGGTTCAAGGGGAGGGATGTCCAGATCTCCTTGGGAAGGAGAAATAGGAAGCATTTTGTGTTTGGACTTCAGGCAGGTGGGATGGAAACATGAGTGATCAGGTTGAGGGGTGAGGGGGAAAGTATCGTAAGAGATTACTGAACAGAGAGGGTCATTTTAGGGCCAGGTAAAAACCTGGAGCAAGAGAATCTCTTAGGAATCTACAAGGATGACCCCAGCTAAGACTCCTAGCAATAGCAGATATGTAGCCTCACTTGGCCATCTCCTGTGACCAGGCAAGACTTCAAGTGGAAGGAGTGGGAAGCCAACCCAGTCACATAACCTTCGACTTACAGTCTGTCCTGCCTATGGGATGTGCTGGGGTCAGGGTGGCCTAGAGATTGAGGGAGTAGCCAACCAGTGACTAGTCTAGGCTAAAACCCATGTCAGGAGAGTAAGCCAATCCCTGACACTGCCTGGAGCACCAAGATTCCCCACAGGCTGGATGACCTAGAGACCTAGGATAGAACCAAGCGTGACTGGAGGGAAAACATAGCAATGAAATGATGCCTAATGATATTCTGCTATATTCATAGATTGGTTCCTAGCCCAATTGTCATCAGAGAGGCTTCATCCAGCAACTGATGGAAACAGATGCAGACCCACAGCTAAACATTAGGAGGAGCTGGGAGAATCCTGCAGAAGAGAGGGGAAAAGATTGTAGGAGTCAGAGGGGTCAAAGACAACCCAGGAAAACCCATAGAATCAACTAACTTGGGTTCCTAGGAGCTGACAGAGACTGAACTGACAACCAGGGAGCCTGCATGGGACTGACCTAGGCACTCTGCATGTATGTTACAGTTGTGTAGCTTGGTCCTCTTGTGGGACTCCTATCAGTGGAAGCAGGGGCTTTCTTTGACTCTTTTACTGGCTTTTGGTATGCTACTCATTGTGCTGGGACATCTTAACCAGCTTTAATATATGGGGAGGTGCTTAGTCTTACTAGAACTTGGTATGCCATGTTTTGTTAATATCCACAGAAGACTTGCCCTTTCCTGAACAGAAATGGAGGAGGAGTGGGTGGGTGGGTGGGAACAGAGTGGTGGGTTCAGAGGAGGGACTGACAGGTGAGGAGGGAGAGGAAAGTGTGGCTGGGGTGTAAAACGAACTAATAAATAAGTAAACTAAAAACTTGTTTATATTTCATAATAAAACTCACAAAGCAAGATTTTCAGATTGATGACTATAAAATATACAAAAATCCTGGGCAGAGAAATACCCCAGGTTTTACTTCCAGTTAATGACTTGAGTATGTGTATCTGCCTTCAATTTCTATGTTAGAATTTTAATTCCAAGCTGATGGTGATAGAACATGGAACCTTGGGCAGCTGCCTAGAATCAGGTAGCAAAGGCATGGTTAGAGAGGTCCCAGAGGTTGCTTTAGCACCTCCAAATATGAGGTCCCAGTGAGAAGACAGTGGTCCTTGATCCAGCAGAACTTCACCAGACACATATTTGTGTGGCATAATCTTGGACTTTTCAGATGGTAGCACTATAAGAACTAAGCTTCTGTTGTTTATATGACATCATTTACCAACAGTTGATTACCATTTCCTTAATGGGCTAATGCAGAGCCACAGAATTGGACAGAAGTGTCTGGTTTTATTTTGATAAATTTAATTTTGAGTGAAAAGGAATTTTTTCTCAAAAAATGCCATTGAATCATTGCCTATGAAATATCTCTTTTTTTTTTCTAAAAATTGTAGAGACTTCACGTGCAATGAGATTTTTTTTTTGTCAACTCTAATTCTTGCTCTTACATGTTCTTAAAATTTTCTTCTTACACAGTTGTATGTGAGCTTGGTACCATATTAACATTAGCTGTCAGAGAAAAAACACACATAAGGCTCTACATAATTAATCCTAAATTTCTCTCTTTTAAAGTGTCAACATCATCTGTGCATTCATATATATGTATATATACATATATATGAATATATATTTTTTATTTTTAAAACCTCAAGATAGAACTAGGCAACGAGAAAATTTACAGGATTAATTTAAGATAGCTCTTCTGAAAATAAACTCGATCATCAAGGCCACTTTTTGTTCAAACCTCTCAGTACACAAAGCTAAGGTATTTACAGCAAGTTACTATGGCTGTGGGCAAAATTATCATGATCAGTACTTTCAAGAGAAGCAAACTTGACTCTCTTACTTATGAATCTTCTCAAAAATCTGTGTTAATTAGCTTCCCTCCCACGCTTGGCTGCTGCTCATTTCTGTGATGTACTGAGAATCTCACTTACTATTAACTTCATTTGGAAATTATGTGTGGCCTCAAACACATTGCCTTCAATTTTATTTTTAAACGTAAGTTTTTTACATACTACTTGTACAAAGACACAGTAGTAGAAAGTTCAGAAGCTCTTTAAGTATAATTCTTTGAGAATTTCAATATAATATATTTTGTCTATATTCACCCCCAATCATCCCCCAATGCCTCTCAGATTTACAATCAACCTTTGAATCTCATCTCAACTCCGTGTCTTCTTTTTATGTAAATAGCCACCAAGTCCAGTCAGTGCTGCCCGTACACTCATGGTAGTGGAACTATCATCTAAGCATAGTCAGCACATCAGTGACCACATCCTTAGAGAAAACTGGCTACGCCACCCCCAAAAACCATTAATTATCCATAGCTCCTCCGTTATGTAGGGGGTTCATGAGTCTCTGCCCCTTTCATGCTAGAATGTTGACTGGCTTGAATTTGTGTAGGTCTTCTTCAGGCAACCATAGTTTCTGTGCCTTCATGGATACAGCAATACTGCTGTGTTCAGAAGTCATCATTTCATTCTGGTCCTCTATGACCTCTAGCTCTTATAATCTTTCTATCCTCTCTTCTGAGATAGCCCATGAGCCTTGTGAAGGAGAAGTGATACACATGTCCCATTTGTGAATGAGCATTCCACTGACACATCCTCTGTACTTTTATTATTTGTTAGCTTCTGTTAACTATCACCTAGTGCACAAAGAAACTTCTTGGATAAGGACTGAAAGTTACATTATTTTTTAAATTTACAAGACTGATTGATAGTATGTCCATTTGGCAGAATGACACTAGTGGGCTCCCTAGTGGAGCCTTTTAAATGTTGGAAGAATCTATTCACTTAATTAATTTAACTAAACATCAAAATTGTCAAGAACTTTGAATAATATAAACAGAGTTTTTCTGGTGGACAAAACAATAACACAATATAAATACTTTTAAATGACTTTTCATCATACTCTCTTTTATCTATCCTTGCTAAATGGATGTTCACAACCTAAGAGGAAATCTGAAATTTATAGTGGGGGAAAAGTAATGTAGATATAACAGAATTCTTTGCATGTGTGGCCACAAGCTTCAGTGCATATATTTTTATGAGCTGACTTGCACAAGGTGACCTGTGAGGAACAAATGAATGTTCAGGTTCTAAGCAGAAATGTGGAGTGTGAAACAGAAAGAGTTCACTGTGCCTTCTACATCTCCATTAGCCAGTCTTGTCAGGTTATCACTCCTTGAGAACAGAAAGTCCAGTTGTTACTGTGTGGCACTGTCTGAATGAGAATAAAACACACCCCAGTTTGAAAAATAAGATCCAGATAGAAGACATCAGCATATTATCCATTTCTTTATGCATCGGTGAAGGAAGAACTAAAAAGAACCTAGTCTATTCTAAAATAAGTGACATTTTGATAATTCCAAACCAAAAATTATATCTCATTGTAATTAAGACATTATAAGTAAATATTTTATTTTTCATATTTTATATTAACCATTAACAAGAAGACCAAAGTGAAAAAATAAAAACAAGACTAATTTGAAACACCTGTGCAAGATCACAAATAAATAAAAATAAATGGACTACAGGGATCTTGATTCTTGCTACTGGGCAATGTATCAATAAAATGAGTATTGTTTTTAAATGATCTCAGTCCTGTCTGCCAATCTTATGAGTGTGGGGAATTCTACACTGCCAAAAGAAATGACAACAGCCTGCAGGTTTCTTAGGCACAGAATTTCTGTAATGGAATCACAGAAACCTTGGTAGGTATCATTAACTATACATTACAGATGAAAAGATCACATCTACAAAGGAGTTTGCAATGATCCTCAGATTATTCACACACAAAAACCACCAACTCATATTTTAAATCAAAGTAAACTTTTTTTCCAAAGTAATGTAAATGAGTATAAAGATGCATCTTTTGTTCTTAGCTAATAAGAAAATCTTGTCTCTTCTACCAGCTACATACCAGCTTCATAGCATTATTTCTTTCGGTGTTGAAACCATGCTGTTATTTCTTTTTTAACAAAAAGAGAACAAAAATCTTTTCTTGGGGAACAAAAAAAAAATACACAATGAAAAATGTCATGGCTAAAAAAACTTATGGAAGCGAATGTGGCAACAAGGTTTGTATTTCCATTGTGTAAAGCAATAAATTTTAGGAGCAACAACTGAGAACTTAACAACAGTGTTCAGATTTTGGATGTTTTGTAAGCTTAATGTGACAGTTACATCCTAGACTCATCAAAGGTGTAGATTAATAAAAACTAAAGATCTCAGAGAATTATAACTGTTGGTAAAATAAACAGAAATACAGAGATCCTAGAAGTATTTAAAGTTTCCTTGGAATCATCTATTTCTGAGATTATATTGGAATACAGTGATCCTAGATACTGACAAACTACCATTGTAAGTAAAAGCATGTAACAATGTAACAACCATGTAGGGAGAAATAATGAACCAACACCCTAGGTCTTCAATTATCTACCTATCTGTCTATCTATCATCTATCTATCTATCTATCTATCTATCTATCTATCTATCTATCTATCTATCTATCTAACTATCTAAAGAGGTGCATATGTATGATTAAGAGAAAGGCTAATGATAAAAATCAGGATAATAATATCACCATACTGTATACTGTATAATTCCAGCAAGAGGTTTACTTTTATTTACCAACCAAATTAAAAAGATACAATTTTAAGGCAAATTAAGTTTAAGAGCTCAAATGTCTTAACAACAGATTAGGCACAACTAATAAGAGGATCAGTCATTTGGAAAACAGAATTAAAAAATGTATAAAAGGCAACATGGAAGGATAATAAAATGACAACAAGAGGACAGAGTGAGAATTACTGCCAGGAACCTGAACAGCTATGAAATAGAAAAATAAGGAGGATAACTGGAGAACTCAGACAGAAGCAGTAACTAAAGGATTCATTGCTGAAGATACCCTGAAACTAAGCATATTGAAATGCAGACACACTATGTACTAAGATTTCCAAGGACTATTTACAAATAATCTTGATGTATGTGCAGTGTGTCATAAAACAGGCATGAGAAAGAAAACTATAATTTCATTACTATTTTATTATTATTATTATTTATGTTGAAGATAAAGCCCAACGTCTCAAGCATGCTTGAAAAGCACTGTACCACTGAGCTACAGTGTAACAAGTCCATAGCCGGGCGGTGGTGGCGCACGCCTTTAATCCCAGCACTCGGGAGGCAGAGCCAGGCGGATCGCTGTGAGTTCGAGGCCAGCCTAGGCTACCAAGTGAGTCCCAGGAAAGGCACAAAGCTACACAGAGAAACCCTGTCTCGAAAATCCAAAAAAAAAAAAAAAAACCAAAACAAACAAACAAACAAAAAAAAAGTCCAATTGTACAATATTCATTTATATACAAAATATATCTTTATCATACAATCACTTATTTTTACTAAGCATTTTAATAGTTCTATACTTCACATTCTTCTTGACGCCTGTAGCTTCATGAAGGCTGATTATCTCATGGGTAATGAATAGGATACTTGGTAGTTTGGGCATGGGCTGATTTCAGCTGAAAGAATCAAAAGGCCATAACACAGCTAATTAACTCACTAATTTGTAGTTTCCTAATGACTTATTTATTTTAAAGAAAACTAATTAAATGTTTCAGAGTACATAGAAATTGCTCAGAATCGGCTTAACAGTTCTTATTATGTATTGAGTGCCTGGGATAATTGAACAGAAGGCCTCGTGGAACAGTGATTAAAGGCTCCAGATGCACAGCCAGGAGCCTTCTATGTGTTCCATTCCTGTCACTAACTAGTTGTTGGGCCTTGGGCAAGCCAGACATTCTTTTACCAGTATGAAAACAGTAACTTAAAAGCAATACACATGTTTCTCCTCAGAAAAGTTTAATGAAACAAATGGCAAAACATATTAAAACATCAAGAAATTATGATAGTTGTCTGTTTGCATTTAGCACCATGACTCTTTGGTTGAAATCAAGAGAAATCAACTAAAGCTAATTCATGTAAAATGTCCTGGGTGCCTACAGTGGTATCTTGAAACCTGAGTAGAGAAAATGCAGAGAAATCTCAGTAATAGATGAGTAACATAAGCAGAAAAATAATCAGATTGACTCATCCCTGGCCATTAATGCAATTTGTAGTTGAAACTGCTTCAGCAAGAAAGATTGAAAGTCACATTCAAAAGAGGTCTGCCGAAATGGGCATTAACTAACATTCTTTTCTACTCACCTTTTTATAAATTCTCATTCATGACATTGAATCTGCTATAACTCAATGATTGAATCTTCATATAAAAACATTTTTGAGTTTAGATTGAATTTTTTTCAATAAATGGATTTAAATGGGTTTTGCTTCTGTAGTATATCTTAAATAATTCAAAGTGAATCTTTCTGTATAAATCTCTGAATATATGTAAGGAGGGTGGCTGTAGTTCAGAATTTTTAGACAGAAAAATGCTTTAAAGGACAGATGACAAGAAAAAAAATGTACCGGTCCATCTAGATGTAAAGACACATAAGAAATACCAGAGGGCCAAAAAGGTCAGTGAAGTTGGAGTAGAGCAAAGGTGTCAGCACAATGCCAAGAGAGGCTGGAGAACGTGATGAGTACTAAATTACTCAGGCATAAGGAAGAGAAGAATCTAGGAGATTCATAAAGAGCTTCCACAGAAATTAAAATTTATTTCTACCTTATGTGAAGAAGAGGAATTTTTTAATAATTATAGTATTTTTTTTTTAAAAAGTAACTTTTGACATGTCATTCTTTTTACTGGCTGTCCTAATTTACTCCATCTTAATGTTGACTGGATTAGTGACTGAAAGATGGCATACAGTATTTTGATTAAGTCATGAAATGTATTGTTACTTCTACCCTACAGAGTGATGGATTACTCTCTCTGGGAAAGCAGGGGATCCTGCTGTAGAGATACTGAATAAGTTAGATGAAAGAAATTAAGAGTTGCTCCCAGAGATCTTAGCAACTCCCCAGATGGAGTCTTACCCAGAGCCAAGATACCCTGTGACTATGGTTGTGGCTGATGATTTGATGTAATTTCAAGAGAAATTAAGCTAAGACACCTGATTAAATAGTTTAACAACCTTGACCCACAGAAACTATGAGGCTAAAGAAATGTGTTGCTATTTTAAGCCACTTACATTAAGGGTAATGAACAATTACCAAGACACTTCTTTGTAAGCATAATAGGTTGAGGCATAGATTGAAAATAAATCTTTACTATATCATATGATTTGGTGTTACATATATATTTTTAATCAAACAACTAGTCTATAGGAGAACTGCTCAAATAAAGATATAGTTTTTTGTAAGACGAATTGCTAAATGGTCTTATTAATAAAAAACCCAGAGTCAGATATTGGGGTGAAACCTGAGAGATCAGAGGAATAGGACAAACCAGAGCCAACCTCACCTTACCAAGGCTTCAGCCTCCAGAGAGGACTACTTCCTGTATACTCACATCTATATACTTTTCTGTGTCCTGCCATCTTACTTCCTCTCTCCCCCCCAGCTACATCACTTCCTCTTTCCATCCAGCTCTATCACTTCCTGTCTGTACAGACTACCAAACCTCGGTGGTTAACTAATGCCAGCCGCCATGCCTGGCTTTGTTCCCAGTGTAGACTTGAACTCTCAGAGATCTGAATAAATCTTCCACCTCTCGAATGCTAGGATTAAAGGCATGTGCTACCACTGCCTGACCTCTAGGTTTAATATAGTGACTGGCTTTTTCCTCTGATCCCCAGATAAGTTTTATTGGGGTGCACAAATAAAATATCACCACAGTTCTTGCAAATATGCTTCTGAAAATATGATTACTCAAATGCTAAAATTAGTACTGTCTCAGAGACCAATAAAAACATCTGCTATTTGAGTTAGAACATCACTGAACATTTGGAAGGATAGGACAGAAAGTCTGAATGTTATGTTATCTTCCCTCTTGAGATTTCTACTCAAGTTTATGGCTCATGTTCTTATTTCATGTAAACATTTTTGAAGTTATATTTTTCTTTGTCTAAGAAGTTTATTAATTTTAATTGGATTTTTACAATAATGAAATTAAAGTTTATAAATACAGGCTGGAGATACCAATGGAAGAGCATATTTATAAAATCTAAAAATACTTTGTTTCAATCCTCACAATGAAAAGCATAAGCCAAAATCAAATTATAAACTTAAATCTATAGCTCTGCAAAAGTATACGATTAAACTAAATGTTTTATGTGTGAGACTTTCAAATTATATTTAATACCCTCCCTACAGAATAAAACAAATTTTCAAAACTCTTAAACTAAACTAAACAGAAAAAAAACTATGAACGCTTAGAATGTGAGGACTTGGAAAATGACTTAGTCTGTATTTACTGTGCAAGCATTAGGACTTGAGTTTGAATACCACCACACACACAAGCCTATGATCTCAATGCTGACAAAATAGAACTAGATACCCCTTGGGCCTACATACCAGCTGGCACTGCAGAATCATTGCAATCCTTGTTTAATCAAAGACCCTGTCTCCACAGTGGTGGGGGCCTCAGGAGAGGGCTCAGTTGGTAATAGTTTTAACCATGCAGATGTAAAGATATGAGTTTGAATCCCCAGAATCTCAGTCAAAGCTAGATGCCATAGAATGAGTATGAATAATCCCAGTGCTTCTATGGGGATATGGGAAGCATGCAAGAGCATCCTAGAAGTTTTTGGGCAAACAACAAAGAAACCTTGCCTCAAACAAGGTGAAAAGCAAGAACCAACACTCACAGTTACTTCCTGAGATCTAAGTAAGTGTGGTAGAAGTGTTGTGGTGTGAACACGCCTACATTCACAGATGTGGTTACATACATACACAGAGAGGAAGGAGGGAGGGAGGGAGGGTGAGAGAGAGGGAGAGAGACAGAGAGACAGAGAGACAGAGAGACAGAGGCGGGGAACATAAAGTACATAAAGTATAGAGTTTTAGAGTCATACATACATATTACATCTTCCCTCAGGCCTCTACACCCACAGGCACACAAACACACACACAAATACAAAAAATTCAAAGATTATATAGGTAAGATAACAAAAATGTTTGTGTTTCCACATGATGTAAATAACATAAATGTATCTGGCTGAAATAGCATATATGTATATGGCTTCTTATGTATAATTCATTTGTGTATATTCAAAAATATGCCTATATTTACATTATTGTACTATGCGGTATCAACACTTTTTTGGTTTTTCGAGACAGGGTTTCTCTGTGTAGCTTTGCGCCTTTCCTGGAACTTGCTTTGGAGACCAGGCTGGCCTCGAACTCACAGAGATCCGCCTGCCTCTGCCTCCCGAGTGCTGGGATTAAAGGCGTGCGCCACCACCGCCTGGCTGGTATCAACACTTTTAATGTAAACTCTGCATGCAATAGAAAGTAAAGTCTTCATGGCCTGGGACTGTACATTATAATGGATGAAGCAGACAGATAAATGAAGAGGAAAATTGGAGAGTAATCTAAGACTCAAAGAAAAGCTATCAATGTGATAAAATGGAAAATTTATGAGAGTTTATATTTGATAAGATGTTCAAGGAATGTTTTATAAGGAACTGAATTGTGAGCCAAATATGGGATAGAGAGAAGGATATTCTACATATAGGGAATGGCTACTCGAAATTAACGGTGCTGTGAAAACTCAGCTCTCTATAGGAAAGGGTGGTATAATTGATCTCTTACTTCACACCACAGATACAAGTAAATTTCAAGTAATTTAAAAGCTCTAAAAGCAAGTAAATAGTTAAATAAAATATTTGAACTACATTGAGAATAAGCATGAATAATCCTTTGTTTTAAAATGCACGTTAAAATAATACTAAGTCAGCACTCGGGAGGCAGAGCCAGGAAGATCTCTGTGAGTTCGAGGACAGTCTGGGCTACCTAGTGAGTTCCAGGAAAAGTGCAAAGCTACACAGAGAAACCCTGTCTCAAAAACTAATAATAATAATATTAATATTAAGTGACTGGAGGTGTAAGTTTATCTAAGAAAACAACAGAAAAGACTCACAAAGAACAATCACCTTCAAGTTCCTGAAGACAAAAAGCAGAAAATAATCTATCCCTGAATGTGTACATCTTATCATGTAGATAATATAAAGAAATAGATAAAATACGTATTTTTTTTTAGAGTAAAAGTAGTTCATTTACGTTCAGAGTAGGTTGAGCTAATGGAGAACAATGTTCACTTACTTTTAGTAAAACTGTCAAACATTAAAAATAAAGAGATCCTCACAAAAGATCTTGCAAATGACAAATTAGTTCTCTCAAAACAGAAGCTCACTAAGGACATAAACCACTCTTAAAGGAAAGATCCATGACTAGCAGTAGATAGGCAATATCAAACAAACTCCGCTGCATCTTTGGAGATTCTTTTCCTCACAATGTTTTTGTTGTTGTGTGTTGGTTGGTTTTTAATCCTGCAGGCCCTTTGTGTATGTATCATGGCTTCCAGTTTCATGGTTTTCTGGGATTCCTACAAATATACTAACATGTGTGTCTCTGCTTCTACATGTCTTTCTTGTGTATTTCTTCTGTTTGTTTGTATGTTTTATCCTATTTATGTTAGTGGTTTTGTTTGTTTTATCTTTCTTTATTTCACTTTGTTTTATTATTATTCTTTATATTCCTGTTTTTTTCCCTAAGGAGAGACAAAAAGGATGTGGATTAGGTGGGAAGGAAGGGGGATCCGAAAGAAGTTGGGGGAAGGAAAACTACAATCAGAATATATTGTATGAAAAAAATCTATTTTAATAAAAGAAAAGTAAATAGAAAATATATAAATGAAATAAAAATCCATGTAGAAAGAACAATCATATAAGCAAAAAATACACTTTTTTAAAGAAAAATCCAAAAGACTGAAACAAGAATGGCCTTTATCTTTTTAACTATCATTTGTGGGTGTTACAAGATAATAAGCTAAACTTTATATGTTTGAAAATTATTTTTGCTCAGTACTTTTATACAAGAATTCTGTACAATCTTTAAATCAGGTGGAGAAACAATTAAGCAGCCATAACACAAGTCATCTATCAGTTCCCTGTGAAAGCTCCCTCTGGAAAAAGCTTTTGGACTGTGTTAGAGTAAACTGAGAAAGCAGACCTGTTGCTGGAGGGCTTCTCTCCAGGTTCCCCAAGCCCCGCAGTCCCACAATCCACGTATAAAATAATCACTCAGACGCTTATATCACTTATAAACTGTATGGCCGTGGCAGGCTTCTTGCTAACTGTTCTTATATCTTAAATTAACCCATTTCTATAAATCTATACCTTGCCACGTGGCTGGTGGCTTACCAGAGTCTCTACATGCTGCTTGTCCTGGCGGTGGCTGCAGTGTCTCTCCCCCTCCTTCTTCCTGTTTCCCCAATTCTCCTCTCTCTTTGTCCCGCCTATACTTCCTGCCTGGTCACTGGCCATCAGTGTTTTTATTTATATAGAGTGATATCCACAGCACTTCCCCTTTTCTTCTTTTTTTAAAAAGGAAAGTTTTAACTTTAACATGGTAAAAGTACATATAACAAAACAATTATCGAGCAAGAATTACAGTTACAATATTAAAGAAGATGTCCTATCTATCTTATATTTGTGAGTTTAAGGTTTTATATCTAACTTATCTTTTATCATAACTGAGGAAATTACAACCATCTAGCCTTCAACCACATCAAAGACCTGAGAAGGAACATAATGGTACCTGAGAAATGGTAGATGGATGCAAGCAACTTTTGGGAATCTTGCAAAAGTAGACCAAGACAACTGGCAGCCTGGACAGTCACCTAATGTTTCTCAGCATTGTTGGTGCATTCAAACTGGCTACAGGCCTAGAGTATCTGACAGACCATTTTCAGAAGCAGGATTTCTGAAAGACCATCTTACCCTGTCTTGGCAGAGTACAGTGGTCTCTTTCCTTGTGTCCCGCTTGTCCAGAAAGGACAGCATTGCATTTGTACTGTCAGCCATCAAGGCAAGGGCAGTTCTTTGCCCAGTAGGCCATTTTGTGCCAAAAAGACAAACTTCCAAATGGAAATGTCTTAGAAGCCCAACATTTTCTCAGGATCAATTGGTGCAGCCAGGAGCAATTGTGTCTCACGTCAACAGAATTTTAAGTTATTTAAATGCCATATTTTCTAGGTCTATGAAGTGTTTGAAGATTACCTATCTATCTGAAATATATCTATGTATACCTAGAAGACTTAACTAACATGGCTACAGATATGATTATCATAGATGACTAATTATTAATCTATTTTTTAATTATCCATTACAATTTTAAATGAGTTACATAAACATAATACCTCAAACAAGAATAGAAATATATATATATACACAGTATAACAATATTAACTTCAAGTTTGTATCAACAAACTAAAATTTATACCAATGTAAAACATTTTAAACAAGTTATTCTTTAAAAGTAGGTTCATTAATCTATCCTTTTATCTTATCATCTCTATATCCTCCTAAATATCTATATCATATCCCCTTTTCTTTTTTAGAAAGAGATCACATTTATAATCAACCTGTTTTAAATAAAAATATTGGTTTTCTCTGTCCCACACCAGAGGGCTCTTCTGATTTGGGACACAAGAATCGCTTAACCATTTTTTTTTTTAAAGCAATATGTCTGGGTTTAGAGGGGAGTGAGCCAATTCCACCTCTAAAGCCAGCTTGGTATATTTGGGAATTTGGGCGTAGCATCTCTTACTACTTCCTGCTGGAGGGGGCGCTGTATCTTATGGGGATGCAAAGAAAATTTTAGACCTATGGGGTAGTCCGTGAGGCTGTATTGTTTGAACCAGTTGCCTTGAAACCGCTCTGGATGTTGGATCATCTGGCCATGGTGTCATCGGAGACCTTTCAGGGGGTCTTGGCTGGTGAAACCTGATGTATCTTAATCTGGAACAAATCCACAGCTTCTGGCTTTCTGTGGAAACAAAAGCAGAACCTCTTTTCCAAAGCAACATATCCTTAAATCCAAATTTTGAAGTCAAGGTACCTTTAAAATATACATTTTGGCATAACTCAACAGCTTTTGCAATCAAATGTTTTTCTTCAGTTACGAATATCAAAGACAACATAATCCAGATTCTCTGTGTGGTAGCCATCGTTACGTGGCTTATGTTTTATATTACCTTGAGCCTTGAGCCTATTGCTTTAAACTGAACCATTCTAAGACTGAAACGGCGCTGTGGCTGCTGGCTCCGCCCACTTCAGCTTCCCAACATGGCAGTGGTACATTTTCCGCCAGCTCTGGGAGTCATCAAGTCTCAGAAATAGTGGGTCTAAGCTTTTATCAAAGCAGCGTGTAGCCCAGAAACCTTTTTTTTTTTTTTAAAATAATAGTAAAGACTAAATCTACCACACAGCTTAATGTGCCGCTGGCAGACGCCTCATTTCCGCCATACTGCCGGTCAAACGCACACGCCAGGAACCCGCCAGTGTTCAAACCCGTGTTTTGCGGCGTCTAGCTGCCTGTATGAGACCAGAAGCAGGAACCTGGTTTTGGCTCTGTTTAGAATTGGTTATTAAACATTCTCAGGTTTAAGGTGGAAACTCGAGCCGTTGGGCACCATTTGTTGCTGGAGGGCTTCTAGCAGTTATAGTTACAACTTAGTATATATAATATCTTAGATAGAACATATTAAGTATTAGATTCAGGTTCTTTAGGATAGGACACCTTTGAATGATCTTTATAACATGCTGTTTACCTATGCTCTATACTTCTCTGGATTTTAGTATGTGTTTCTTGCTTGATATTGTTTGCATTGGTTGTAGTTACATCTTATCTAGGTCATTATCTCTCATTATTTCTGGACAATATTTGATAACCATTCCTTTGTATATAGTCTTGTATATAGTCTTTGTATATAGTCTTGTATTAGTTTAGAACCTTCTTATTTAGACAAAAAGGGGGAGATGTAGTGGGTAGCCATTCCAGCTTGGTTCTGGAAGTTCCAACCCCCATTGAGACTCTGGCAACTGTCACGCCTACGAGGCGGGGCGAGGGGAGGCGCCGGAGCTGGATGGGTCAGCGCTCTCTCGGGGGTGCTCTCTCGGTGCCGGAATGCTGACTGGTGGAGACTGACTGTGCAGAGCTCCGGAGAACACCGCTGGACTGCATTACACCTTCCCCAGACCCTGCGACCTACCCATTACTTAATTTGTGAGTTATGCCATTAAATAAATATCCTTTTAACTACGTGGAGTGGCCAAAATAATTTCTCCAATACAGACCAAGGAAAAGAATCAACGAAGGAGCTTACCTAACTTAGAAAACTAGATTGTGATTTCCATAGACAGTATCAACTCAAAAAGCCTCACGAAAACCATTTGCTAAGGAGTATATTGACATACATATTTCAGGGAAAAAAACCAACTATACTTCAAAGAAAAATGACAGGTTGGAGTATAAGAGAAAAGCACTGCATACTGAAAGAGTGGTGTCTTAATTAGAATTTCTATTGCTGTTCTGAAATACCGTGACCAAAGCAAACAGGGAATGGGGAGATTCATTTCATCTTACAGCTTGTAATCTGTCCAGCATCCGGGAAGACAGGGCATACGCTCAAGGCAGAAACCTAAAGTCAGGGCTGCTGATGCAGAGGTGGCGAAAAAATGCTTCTACTGACTTGCTCCTAGTGGCTTGTGCAACCTGCTTTCCTAGACCATGTAGGATTATCCACACAGGGATAACATCGCTCCTGTGAAATAAGGCCTCACACTGCTGCAAGCTGCAGGAAAATGTAATGGAATTGAGCTACGATCACAAAAGCTACTACTTGGAAAGGTCAAGGACTTTTCTGAAGGTCAAGCCATGGCTTAAGAAGTCTTGGTCATATTTAGCTTTTGTATATATATTAACCAATTTCTGCAACGATTTTCTTGTATGCTATGTATGCTTCCAAGAACTTGTAACAGTGTATTTTATCTAAAATACCCATCAAGCGTCCAAGGCCAAACGATCTCCTGAATTAAGGTAAATGAAGCTCAGACCCTCCTTTCTTATACAGCCTTAGGGGTATTTATACTAACATTATAATCTCCTCCTAACCACCTCTAGCAATGTAGTTTGAACATATAAATTCCCTTTTCCCAATTTTAGCGCTTAGTTGACCTCCTCCTTTACCACTCCCCTTTTGGGTTGTTAAAGGAAAGCCTGATGATCACTGCCTGAGGAAAACTCTTGTCTACCTTTTTGACCCTGTAAGAATTCAAGCCTGGTTGGAGGAAGTGGGAATGGGGGTTGATTAAAGGGGAAATCTGGGGAGTGGGAGGAGGGAGGACAGGGGAATCGCGTGGCTGATATGTCAAATGACTAGAAAATCTCATATATATATATCAAGACTGGTGACATTGTTTTAGCTAGAGCACTGCTATTGCATGGTTATATAACTGTAAACTTCAGAGACAGAGAGGATTTTGACTGGAGAACTAGATGGAGAACTAGAAGAATGAGATGGAAGATGAGGAAAAACCAGATGAGGAAGAATGAGATGAGAAAGACCAAGATGGGGCAGAACTAAGATGAGAGAATTAAGATAGAACTTAGAGGGGACAGCAGATAAAGGTAGAGAGAAATCAGGCAAGCAAGAAGCTAGGCATGAGAACAGAACTGAAGCTGTGTAAATACAATTTTATCCCAGAGGAATAAAGTAGATGGACAAAAGAGCTCGGTGTACTTAGATTCTTTTCCCAAAAATAATTCATGCCATTTGTAGCTTCTCTTCTGGACCCCTGGGAAGAAGATTATTACAGCTGTACCACAATAATTTTCTAAAACACACACCATAACTCAAGAAAATATACCACAGGCTTGCTCACTGGCCATTCTGGTGGAGGCATTTTCACAAATGAGGTTCCTTCTTCTGAAAGGATTCTGTGTAATCTGTGTCAAATTGACATAAAAACCTACCCAGCACAATTATTCAATAAAGACAGAAAATAATTATAAAATTAAAGGCAAGCAAAATGTGAACCAATAATGAACAATAAGAAGTTATTTAAATGCATGAAAATAATCATCAGAGTTAAAGCAAACGTTTGAAAATACACCTCTTTAGGAACACAAACATATAGGATGCAGGACCAAGGAATGCTATGAAGGTGTTTTTCTTTAATTTTTTGATATTTTAATCCATATACAAATTATTCTTTGGAAGAATTTCAAAATAAAGGATTATAAACAGAGCAGAGTTTGCTTAAGATTTGTAGAATAGACTTTTACAAACAAGAAAAATTGAAAAGTCTTAAGTGAAAAGGGTTTTTAATACCTACACTTATTTATTTTCACCTTAAAATATTCCTAGAAAATATTCAATATGCTAAGTACTGTTTGAGGGACTCTGGATTCTACAATAAATAAAATGAGCACAAATCGCCTACCTCATAGAATTCATATTGTAGTCAACCAGAGCATTATAAGCCAGAAATAAACTTCATTTTGAAGATGATATTTGTCAAGGCACTTGCTGGATTCATGAACTTTACCACATTGATATTTATTATATTATGTTATATCATATTATGTTATAAATGTATTTGAAGTCTTGAGACTGAATAATGTCATGAAAAGATTAAACAAAACAGAAGACAGAAGAAATGGAAGGCTAGAGGCAAAAACAGCCCAGCAAGCCAAGGTGAACACGTGAGGTAGAAGGTCAACAACCAGTGTAGGAAGGTATCCTGGAAGCCAGTGAAAACAAAGACATTAAAGAGGAGGAAGCAATGAGTCAGATCAGGAAGAGCTGTTACAGTCCAAGTAGATGAAGACTGAAAATTAACCACTCTATTCTTCAATATAGAGGTCAGTGTCGGCTGAATGGTGCACTGTTAGGAAATCGGTGGAAGTCAAACTGAATGGACTTGAGAAAACATTGGCGAGCACACGACACAAAGGGCACATGACACAAATGAAGGTAACGTCATTACAATAGTTCAAATGTTGAAAATGTGTGTCTTTTTAAGAAATCACGCTTCATCAAAAAGAAATTTAGTAGGTCACTTGCAAAGTAGATATCTAGCAGCACATTAATATTTGAGCTATATGAAGTAATTAAAATCATTTAGAAAACAGTTTCCATGGAAGAGTGGATAGAGTATATAAATGAGCAGTTTATACAAGATAAACACATTTAGCATTCAATAGTTTTCTCAAATTTGGTGGTAACCAGACAGTGTCATTTCAACAGAGAGTAGATGTCATTAAAATTGGCTAAAAAAAATTGACATCAAAAATTGATGAGTAAGTGGGTAAAAGATAACTTTATTTGAAATGTATGTGCTAAAACACAGGATGGATGTAATTGCTCTGGCTGTTTTAAGGGGATATTCTGTGGTTTATCTGAGGCATGCACACCCCACTTTACTCAGAAGCTCGTGGAAAATAAGGGAGAAGAGCTGAACTCTGTGGGCTTGGATTCTTCTCTTAAACTGCTCAAACAGAAGTCTCCCTTATCTTTACTGTGGTAGATGTGGGTTAGAAGAGGGAGAATGACCAGATTTTCTGTAGAACTCTCCCACACCCTCCCCATCCCCCCTCTCTCTGAGAGAAAACCAACACAATAGACAGGCAAGGCAGTGTTACGCCACCACTAATAAATAATTTCCTTGTCTTGAAAAAAATATAAAAATCCCCAACTTATTTATATTGAGGTACACTTTTGTAAGTGTGGAATATGACCTGAAAAGAAGCTTCAATTCAGGTTCTTTAATCATGCTAGGGAGAGGACCAGGGCAATACTGAAAAATAGTTTAGATTTATTTGAAGTATTTGGATTTCTGTACTGACAACCAACCAAACCAGGCATTTCCTAAAAGATTATTGAAAAAGCAAAATTAAATTCAAATAAACAGTTTGGGATGGTTTTGAATTAAATGCTTATGGTGATTGCACCAAAAATTATGAATACATATTTAGGATAGTGACAATTATTGCATTAGCTGCTACAACTTCAAACCTACAAAATGGCAGATTTATTTCATATCCTACCAAAAGGTCAGAGAAATGTGTGTCAACATTAACTTTTATTTTTAAAAAAAGTGTGAAATACTGCTGACTTCTTAGGATGACTTGCATATTGTAGAATATTGTTAATAATTACCATGACTTTTCTCTTCCTTTGGGGAGAAAGGATTTTAGTTTTCTTTACCTTTTGGCATACACACACAAAAACTTCTTCCTTTAGATTTGGATCTCTCATCTCTTCATCTTAGTTCTCAAAGCTGCTTATTCTATTTGCATTCATTTATCACACACAGCTAAGACACATGTGCACATATACCTAATTTCACACTATACACAAAGTTTTCGCCACCTTCATGAATGTTGCATCTTAAAAAGGAACAGAGGATACACTCTGCATCTGGAATATGGAATATGGACAAGGTCCACTGAAACTATAATAGCAACTACTCACAGTTCAGAGTGTGGCCTGATCACTGGGATCTAGGTTATGAATTTTGCTTACTAGAATCTTATTAATTATTTTACTTAAATGGCATACTACTTCAAATTTCCTTTGCTTAGTTGAACCAGAGGATTCCTTCTTGACCTGTCACTTACAGCACACAGCTTATGCCGTATAGCTCTGTCAGTCACCACTGTTCATTAATGATATGTAATATAGTGTACCATTATAGTCTCCAGAAGACTGGAAACTTCTTGTAACTTTCTTCATGGGGAATGAGATGGACAAAGAGCACTAATACACTATTTGCTGTAGTTTCAAAAAACCTTCTAAGATTCTGTTTGATAAAGGGTAGGTTGCTCAAGGTGTAACTCAAGAGAATTTTGTTCTTTAGTACATATTAAATGGGGTATTTTTTTTTTACAAAACAAGATCTTAGAAGATGGTTTCAATAACATTTTGAATGGCTAATGTCAAAACTGCTACATAAAATCATCAGTGAGCAATTGTCTGAGAGCGATGTCTTTGTTTTGAATTTTATCTAAAAGCATACCCCTGAGACTTAAAACATACACAATTTGTTTAAAAAATGTAAATTTCTTCTTAGTATGACCCAAGTCGATCATATACAAAACACCAAAAACTACTGCAAAAGAAAAACATTCTTAACCTCACCAATCAGGAGTGACCTGGACTATCCGGGATGACTTTTTACTTATATTTTAACCATTAGTGAAATTCACCAAGGAAATACACACAGCAGAAATAGTACTATTTTATTTTAAATTTACTGATTCCTGTTTCTACTAAATTTACACCAATGTATATTCTTAAAGTACATCTTAAAAATAAATTCTCAGTGCAGTAAAATTCAAGATATAAAAGCAGGATACTTTAAAGCAAAGCACTCGTCTCTGAAATCCCTAATGTAGGAAAGAGATGTGCAGAGAATTTAAAATGGAATCATACTCAAAATGTGTCTTGTAAATAGCACTGAGTCAACAGAACACTGACACTCAGATTTTCATAGATATTCCCATTTGTGTGACTATGAATGTTTATGTGAATGGTACATTGCAGTAAAAGTGCTGTATTTAGAGTGTGTTTAAGACAGACTGAAGATACTTCTTCCTGTGGTTCAGGCAGTCTCACATCTACCTCATTATCATATTCTTTGAAGGAGGAAAAATGAAATAGACAAGCCATTAATCCAATAATACCACAAAAGAATTTATAATTAAAAATGCCAAAGACATATATGTAACAATTGATATGGTATTACTAAGTTTCTCAACAATTAAAATTATACTAGAATTCAAGGTTTTTATTGGACTACATTCCTTTTAAGAAGTAAAAGTGAAATAAAAAGTCACAATCAAGGATGCTCACATTATACTACAAGCTAATAATCACTTTATACTTAAATTTAGCATACAGTGTTAGTAACGAACTTCCACATCTTCCCACCTCCTTTTTTTTCCAGGACCTCATCTACACCCCTGCTTCTACTCCCTCATCTGATTTTTAAATTTTGATCTACATGCATAATTTCTGGGGTGATAGGAAAGTGTTTAGCCCTATATTATAGAAATTATCTACTTTAGCATTAAGAGATTTTGTTTTTATTTAATAAAGCATGTCATCTACCCACCTCATACAGACTGCTTTACAATAATAGGTTGTTCATGTCAAGATGCAAACAAAACAAACACTAAACAAAAAATAACTCAAGATTATGAGTGAAAATATAGCCCCACATATATTTCATGCTTTCATGCACAGGTATGCAATAGTATAGAGAAAGTAAAAATTTAGAAACAGGATATCATGTTTTCCAGTAGAAAGAGTAATCAAAACACTTGATTCTAATTAACGCTGTCAGATTTTAAGCCCCTCCTTTTTAATTTGTTTTGTTTTGATGTTGATCTTGTTTTTCTTTGTGAAATAGTCTTATTCCACAGTCCGGACTGACCATCTTTCTGCCAGCCTCCCACATTCTGATACTAGAGGTGCGCCACACACCTGGACTGCCTATCATCTTTGACAGAGTGAAGGGTTGTCCTTTGTTGTTATTGTTGTCCTTTGTTAGGATAGCCTCAGGTGACATTCATTAGGAAAAACAAGCAGTTGGTGTTAATCAGGTGGCACGAGCTCTACTCATGGCTTTGCCACCCAAATTCATAGGGCCTAATGCGGACCTTCCCCTCTGACCCTCAGCCTCCTCCTTTGTAGTGGCCACGAAGGAGGCCATGAAGCAGGTGCAGCAATGCTGGCCCGGGTAAGCAGTTCCTCACCACAGTGCTGCAGAGGGAGCAGAGCTACATCTGTAGCTAGTTGAGCAGCCGTCACTCATCTGCTTTACTACTATTCATCTTTCTCTCTGCTGATAACCTGACCTCCTCCTTCCCAAGAACAACTGGCCATTCAACTGTCTTAGTTATAAAATTAGAACCTCTCGCTTCTCTATAGGCCATGATGCACCTAGTCTAACATCCGTTTTAGTTCCAAAGACTTTGTTTACTTGTGCTTCAAAAGTCGACCCTTTCAGCTCTGGCTCTCACAGCCCGTCTTCACCTTTGTCAGACTCTTTGCCCCCCCTCATCTTCCTACCTGCTATTGCAAAGCATTTCCCCAATTTGTGGACTTCTTCTCCACAGACAACGGACTCAAACCTTCCATTTCTAATCTAGTAAGTTTTTCTTACATATCCTATACAGTTTTAGTTGCATGACAGAACTGGGGAAAATTCTGAGTGGTTCTATACATTTCCTGCCTCTACCACTACCTTCTTGTAGGAGGAAATGGGGGCTGGATGGGTGAGGGAAGACTGGAAGGTTGCAAAGAGGGAAGAGGAGGGTCTGTGATTGGTATGTAAAATGAATAAAAAATTTCTCAACAAAAAAAAAACAATACAATAAAATAAATAGAAATTAAGAGTAAAATAAAGCTATCAAGAACTCTCTCTTTTGGCTCTTTTCATTTTTTTCTCATCTACATGCCGTGATGGATTGCAGGTATGCTATGCTAATGCCCATAGTTCAGCCCCCAGTGTATATGATGTCACATGGGACTAGAAGAGTCCATAACCCAGGGTTCTACATGAACCACCAGGCTTTTCACTTACAGCAATTGAATGTATACTGTTAAGTATGAAAGTGCTGTAAGCTCTGCCTCAGAATACTAGCTATCCAATCATGCATACTTTCAGATCTATAATCACTTGTGAGGTTTTCCAGTAACCAGGGAAGTCGTGGATGTCAATTCTCTTTCTCAGTCCCCTTCTATGTGTGTGTGCATGAGTGCGTGCGTGTGCGTGTGTGTGTGTGTGTGTGTGTGCGTGTGCGTGTGCGTGTGTGTGTGTGTGTGTGTGTAACTTAATTTACAAGCCTTCTTTCACAACTGTTACTTTTATTTATATACTACTTTTGTTAGGGTGCTATCATTTACTGTTGCATGTGTGTGTGTGTGTGTGTGTGTGTGTATGTGTGTGTTATCCTATGTTACTCTCTGCTTCCCATATACAATTAGCTATAAAGTTTTTCCTTCTACTTTATATATGTGGTTCCCTCTTTAATTTTAGAATATTTTATTGCATCAATCATACTTCAATTCCTCTAAGACTCAGTTTACCCCTTTCTAATGGTGAAATCACGTTCTTCTCAATTTTCTTTAGTTATTTTTTTTCCTGAGAGAGATACCTGAACCTCAACCTAATCATGCTTCCTATGGATCCATAAATCCTTCTTTCTCTAGGTAAAGACTGAGTTTCACAAGGCAGAATCTCTAGACCTAGTACTCTAGTACATTAAGGTACTTCCAAAAAAAGTGAATATGCAATTTCTGTATTTATTGTACTGGCTAGAAGTTGATACTTGACTGGAAAATGGGAACATCTGAGCTTTGGGATTGTTTCTGAAATGGGGCCTCTTCTTCTATTCTGGTTTATCCTACATCTCAGGAAGCAATGCTATGTCAAGGACAGCAAAAGAAAAGACTAGAAGGGTTTGTAAAAGGCACCATGCTAGTCTTGATGTTCATGCATCCTTAGATTTTCTTTTTTATTTATTTTTAATTAAAAATGTTCATAAACTACATTTTGATCATATTCCTTACCCTCCACATACTCTGATTTTTTTCCCACTAAAAAAATTTTGATAGAAAATTGGGTGTTGCTGTGGGATGGTCTGTATGTCAAATTGCTCTGATTGGTCAATAAATAAAACACTGATTGGCCAGTGGTCAGGCAGGAAGTAGGTGGGACAAGGAGAGAGGAGAATTCTGGGAAGTGGAAGGCTGAGGCAGAGAGACACTGCCAGCTGCCGCCATGACCAACAGCATGTGAAGTCGCCGGTAAGCCACCAGCCACGTGGCAAGGTATAGATTTATAGAAATGGATTAATTTAAGCTATAAGAACAGTTAGCAAGAAGCCTGCCACGGCCATACAGTTTGTAAGCAATATATGTCTCTGTGTTTACTTGGTTGGGTCTGAGCGGCTGTGGGACTGGCGGGTGACAAAGATTTGTCCTGACTGTGGGCAAGGCAGGAAAACTCTAGCTACAGGGTGTGGTGGTGTATACCTTTAATTCCAGTACTTCAGAGGCAGAGACAAGTGGGTCTCTATAAGTCTTAGGATATCCTGGTCAGCATGGAGAATTCCAGACTATGGGTTCCTAAAAAGATATTGTCTTTAAAAGTGACAGAAATATAACTTCCCTAAATTGATATTATTCAGCACCTTGAATTCCTTAAAATTAATCCCATATGAACTAAAATAATGATTTTTTGCTATAATTAAATAGCTCTATGGCTACAGTGGATGTTAGTTATAAAATAGTTTTTAGAAGGCAGGTTATTTATGTCAAAAATATGGAGTCATTGCTACAATGCTCAGTAAATTTCTGCTAAAGAAAGATTTTTCACATTTTGATCATGTCAATGTAAAAAACATGTTCTATAGATTCACACAGCTGTATACATTATACTTTAAAGGTAGCATTGTTGAAACAATCACTCAGTCCATAGAAAGGTCACTGAGCCTTTCAAAACAAGAAAGGAAGTTTGACCTAGATTATTGTCTCCACGTTTCTTGTTTGGATGTGTACTCACAAATGAATTCAGAGAGCAGACAAAATGTAAAACTTGCTATTTTTGAAAAAAAAAAAGTCTAAAATGAGATAGCTGTCTCCAAGGAAAGCTTACTATTTTATACTGCTTTCAGAGCTTAGATCTTAATTTTTCTCTGGGTCTTTGATATATTTTTATATCCATTAAACTTTTCCAATATTGGCTCAGCTGTGTGTGACGTATATGAAAACATGAAACATGCAGAGAAAAGGATAAGAACGTCGAGTTTTTTAAGTAAAGTAAAATTTGAGTTTTATATTATGTGAGTTAAGGAGAAATATTTGGGCTAGAAATAAGATTCAAGTCTCCTATAATCTTGAAGATACCAGCAGAGATCTGCAGTAGAATCTCTGTCTTTGATGATGCTCACGGTGTAAGATTTTCAGGAAGAAAGAGACACCCTAAATCCCAAGGGCTTAAGGGAGAAAAGAAGGATTCAAAAGTCGTTTCAAGTATCTTAAGATCCTTACAAAGCAACGACTTGAAGAAGAGTAAGATGTACAAGAGTCTAATCTATATAATCCTTGCTGCTTCTATTTTTCCCACTACATGAAATAAGAGGCAAAAAAGGACACAAAGAAGTCCATGTATTTGTATTAGACAGCAGGATGTGCTGCACCAGGGAGGGTTCTCTAGTAAGTCAGCAGACAAAAGAGAAATCTCTCATTAAAGGGTCATTGAATGAATAGTAGATAGACCATTCAATGCATCTTAGAGTTATTATTAGCAAGTAAGTAGTTTATAAAGTAACACTACTTAAAAGTTCTCAGAATTAGGATTACCTGACGTATTTCTAATTTTTAACTCTGGTCAAGAAAATAATCATTTTTTTAACATTATGAAAATCCATAAGCCTATGTGTAATTGTGTGTGTGTGTGTGTGATGTGTATTGTAAGTCTATTTGCATGCAGGTTTCTATGGGTGTACATGTGTATACTTACCTGCAAATTCCACAGGAAAATGTTGGATGTTGCCCCATCAAATGCCATAGTGTGTTTTTGAAACAGGGTCTATCACCGGGTCTTGGATCTCATCAATTTAGTTAGATTATCTGGATAATAAGTCCTTGAATTCATACGTCTCTTCCTCCCTAGTGCTGGGATTATGATCAAACAACAGCACATGGTTTTACAATAGCTCCCTATCGATAGAACTAGGGTCCTCTTCACTGCTCAGGAAGCACTAGACTGGCTCAGCCATAATGCAGCTCCCTTTTCTTGATTTTTTTTTTAAATGACCAATAATTTAAGTTCACTCCTTAAACTTCATATGCACAAAGTAAACAGATTTTAAGTGGTAGGACTCAACAAATACATATAGCAAACAAATGCAGATGAATTAGCTTTTCGGAATATGATCTTCCCTTACAATCAAGGAAGGCAAATAAAACATTTTGTAATAGAGAAAACATTATTTTAAAAAGCACTTGCTGATATCCTACAGATATTGCAGGAGAAGGTAGTCCAAAAATAGCATAATGTATGCATTTATTTAAAAGAAAATGGGGGCCCCTGTGGTTAAAATGTCACTGTGATGCTAACTAACCCTCCTTTTTTTTTTTTTTTTTTTTTTTTCTGAAACGTCCATGCTAATGAAGCAGATTCCACTTGAAATGGTCCTCCCTCTTTGCTTCCTTCTCAGGCCCATCTGGAGCTCTGCGTCCACTTAAATTTCCTTTTTCTTTAGAAAGACTTTCTGTTTGTTTATACACTCAAAAAGAATGTTTCTTGCTTTTTTCAACATTTGTAACGATTACTACTTTTGGTAGTTATCCACGGTTAAATTTTCAGTGATTATTGACAATAAATAAATATAGTCTCTTGGAACTAAATCTTTATATGTGTATAAATAAATAGATTAAAAGAAGAAACAAACATCCTATGCTGTCAGCATTTCTCACTTTATCTAGGGACTTGGATACAGGCCAGTGACGGAGAGCTGTAACAGAGAAGACAGAAATTTAAGTGTGACCTTCAATATGTTAATTAACAATTGATTAGTACCTGGCTTGTGTTTAGGGTGGTCTCTGGGTTGTGTTTCTTCTTTCCAGTGCAGATGCATGAATAAAAGTTAACGAGGGCTTAGGGCAATAGCGCAGTCAGTAAATCATGTGACATCCGAGTACAAGGGTGTGAGTCTGAATTCCTAGAACCCTTCCGTATAAAAAGGCCAGGTGCGGTGGCAGACATCTGCAATCCCAATAGTATAGAAACAGAGACAAGACCTCAAGGTTCACTGACCGGCCAACCCAGTTAATCTTTGAACTCTGGTTCAATTACAAAACAACAACTCTCCCTCGAAATATAAGGTAGGTGATGGCTGACACGACACCCATCGTCCTCTGCTCTTCAATACATGCATACATTCACTCACAAACACAAAGACCAATGACACTAAAGGACAAATAGTCAAAATTGATGTAAAGATCTATCCCGTGAATGAGACTGTGGTTTATGCTTGACTGGGACTTGAGAGGGAAACTATCACAAGAGGCTTCATGTAATAGAGAAGGGCAGGCTGAGACGGTCCTCAGCAGGAACAAGGTAGGCACAGGTAAGGGAATGGTGGGGAAGAGAAAAAGCCAACACATTTTCTGGAAGTTCTTTTCGGTGAAAGAATGGAGAGCGACACACCCAGTAGTAGTAAATAGTATCACTTAAGAATATGAATGAAGGAAATTATTACTCTAAATCCCTCAACAAATTTTCTCTTGAATGGTGGAAGAGAAAGATAACATTGTCTATGGCCATGCTTGAAGAGAGTAGTCTTTTTGAAACTGTTAATTTACTTTTAGGAAAAGTAAACAAAACACAGGACTTCTTACCAGAAGTCACAGAGACCTGTTTGTGTGCAAGACATCCATGTAAGCCATGGAGAGAGACGAGGAATATACCACTGTCTTTGTTCTGAAAGAGTTTACACTTTGAGTACGGGTCATACTCAAACATCCACCATGCCATGAGACACATGGCATTGGCACATGGAAGAGATGTTCTCACTGAGACTAGGGATGAGATCAGAGGTGGTTTCATAGAGAAGATCACATAAAATGAGGAGAATTTAGCCAGGCAAAGAGATGGAACTCACATTTTCTCCCACTCATTTCATGGAGGAATGGGATGTCATTTCACTGTGTTCTGATTGTTTATCTTCTTCCAGGCTCACACTTGAAGTCTTATTAGGAAAGTCTGAACAAGAAATTTTTTGCAAGTCAAACATCATTGCTGATTCTTCACATGCTACTGATAATTCATATTTTCTTCTAGTTTTTCTCTTGCTAGAATTTTCTATGGATAAGTTGTAAAATTTTTGTAATAGATATACTTTATTTTCTGTATTTACCTAACAGGGGGCTTTCTAGGGCAAACACCAACACTAACTACTGGGGTTCTGCTTTATAAGGACATTATAACTTTACACATGAGATTTCACATGTGCTTAATGTCAATATGAAAACCAAAAGTCTAACTTATAAAAAAGAAATACAGTAAGTTACGATGTCCCTAATGTTCCTTCGTAATCATATGTAGATACAACTATGACAGTCATCCAATAGTGACATTTGTGGGGGCAACTGTCACTTAAAATGTATTTGTAGAACACCTAACAGCTTCTAAAAACCATATTTTTATGAAAAGAGAAGGTGCTAATCCCTGTCACTTTTTTTGGAGAATATTATTTTTATTATTATTGTTATTTTTTTTTTAATTTTATAATTTAATTTCACATATCAGCCACCCGTCCTCCCTCCTCCCTCCCTCCTGCCCCTCCCTCCCCCCTAACCCCCCCCATTCCCATCTCCCCCAAGGCAAGGACTCCCCTGGGGATTCAGCTCAGCCTGGTAGATTCAGTCAAGGCAGGTCCAATCCCTTCCTCCCTTCACCCAGGCTGAGAAAAGTGTCCCAGTTTAGGCCCCAGGCTCCAAAAAGCCAGCTCATGTACTAAGGACAGGTTCCAGTCCCACTGCCTGGGGGCCTCCCAAACAGTTCAAGCTAATCAACTGTCTCACTTATCCAGAGGGCCTGATCCAGTTGGGGGATTCTCAGCTGTTGGTTCATAGTTCATGTGTTTCCACTAGTTTGACTATTTGTCCCTGTGCTTTTTCCAATCATGTCCTCAACATCTGTCGCTCACACAATCCCTCCTTTTTCTCGCCAGTTGGACTCCCGGAGCTCCACCTGGGACCTGGCCGTGGATCTCTGCATCTGCATCTATCAGTCATTGGGTGAGAGTTCTACCATGACAGTTAGGGAGTTTTTAGAACTACTTTATGTTAAACAAAGTTGGTAGTTAAATTACACAATTTGTTTATTGTCAAAGCTGCAAAGATGTAGTAATCCAAAACAAGCAAATGTATGTTTTATTTCTCAGTTATGACTCCAGGTGATATAACTGTACAACTTTAGCATAAGAACTATCACAACAGGGTGGCAATCATTATACTATGGCGTATCAGTAGCCCAAAGAAGCTAGGCAGAATTTTTTTACTTGTACTGGGACTTAAACTGTTAGTATTAATACATGAGTATAAGCACATAGAGTACATGAGTAAGAGATATACAATGTGTCTATAGCATCATAGTTTCATGGAGTATGATTAGAATAATATATAGAAAATGATACTTAAAAAGCAATAATAAAAATATTTGAGAAAGAATTAATAATAATAATAGAACAATTGTAAAATAATTTGTATTGCATTACATAACAAAATTCCAAGTCCCCATGGAATAAAAACAAACAAATCCATTACTAGAGTTTAGATGTTTCCAATGTTTATATGTATTTCTTTTAACCTCATCTCACAATAAGTAATATTTTCTAATGGCAATTTGTTTGATTATATGTCTTATATGAGATACTGAATACAAAACTTGCTCTTTATGTCATATGGTAGATAAGGAGATGTCATCTCAGGATCTTTTATTGTTTGTTGAGTTTCTACTCCATGTATAATATTGAATTAAATGTTATGGAGGTAAAGCATTGTTCAGGAATGAGCCCATTCTCAAGGGACCTATAATTTTTAAGGTGAAAGAAAATTTAATGAAACTAAAACACAAATATGATAGTGATTCTTTGTGTGTAAAGTGACTGACTGTCAAAATGTAGGTTTTGTTCAAATGCTTTGCACCCTAGAAAGAAAATGCAGACATTATTCTACACATTTTAATTTGAATCATAGAGGGGTCCAGGGAAAATTTCCAAAGCAATATTATCCTAGAGTGCTTGAGCTTCCTGCATGGAACAACAGATTGGAAACTGGTCCTGTTCAAATTGTGACTCAGATACAGCAGGAACTTCATCTAAAATGTAAAATATCTGAAGAACAAAAATAAGTAAGTAAAACCTAAACTCAGAGTCTAATATTTGCATGTACGTATATAGGGAAAGCCAGCTTACTTTGGATAGCAGTCAGAGAATCACCTTTTAATTTTTATTACTAAATTATTTAACAAATACATTTTATTATTTCCTAGTAAAGAAGTCTAAATGTGGAGAACTTTTGAATCTTCAGGAATGGCCCTCCATTGTAAACCTTTGTCAGATCTTCCCAGCGTTAGGTAGAAGTTGAATGGCCCCGTTACCCTCATGGCAAGCCTAATATACTACTCCAGCCGTAAGTTTGTGATGCTTTCAGAACTACCTCAAGGTTTGCTATATTTGAAGTGGGAGATACACATGGTTGCATGCCCTCACCAACTGCCTTTGAAATTCTTCCATCCGTTAACCCTGTAATAGAACTAATAAACCTAGCTTTTATGTCATTTTTAACTGCACCCCCAAGGCTACTACTGTGGATTAAATTGACTGTGAGTTACCAGTTCTCTTACTTTCACCAAAGGAATGTCTAGCATGGAGATTTTGCATTTCAGAAATATTCCTTGTTGGGGCCACATCTACAGATCAGTTTCTTCTAATGATGGCATGTGAGGATTAAAACCCTAATTTTGGAAAACTCATCTTGTTGGCATGCAGTTTCAGCATAGGTTCACCTCTGCGTCTGAACCGCTCAATAGATACACACACTTGGTTGGTTCTTTCATAGATTTCCCACATCCAATCCAAGACCAGATGGGGCAGCTCATTATTCTCCTTTCCTGGCTACTTCTCCAAGCAAAACAAGGCTACAAGCTGTACCATTCTTGAATGAGAGGCAACAAAGCAAAGACAACCAATGAATAATCACATCACAGTTCTATGCAGACATGTGCCTGTAGCAGTTGTTTTCAGTGAGCATTGGTAGTCTAAATAGAAAGAAAATCATATGGAGAAGAATTAGAGAGAAGCTTGGTGGGAGAAGCAGTGGGGATCTATTATGTATTTCACATGATATAAGAGATCAAAGCTAAAAGCTTCTTGATTGCACCATGCTCTGTGTTCCACCCTGATTGAACATACATGTATTTTTTATTCTTTCTTGTTTTTGTCTTTTTTTTTTTAAATTTTTCTCTCATACATTACATACTGACCACAGTTTTCCCTCCCTGGCCTCCCAGTTCTCCCTGGGCACCTCTCTACACCAGATCCACTTCTTTATTTCCCTTCAGAAAAGAGGTGGCCTCTCAGGGTTATCAACTGAACACTGCATAACAAGTTACAACGAGAGTAGGCACAAAGCCCCATGTTAAGGCTGGATGAGGCAACTCAGTATGAGGAAAAGCTGTATGTAAGTATATGTGTGTGTACACACATGCACACGCACACACACACACACACATGCACACACACACACACACACATACACACACACACACACACACACACATACACACACACACACGCGCACACACAAGTGCAGGTGCATGGACCTGAGTCTGGAGCTCTTGCCTTTTTAACTGCTGAGCCATCTTTCTGCCCTGTACTTGTATTGTTTATACAGTTTTATGCATGTTCTTTTGTATTCTTTTTATATACACTGCTAAAATATACATCAGTAGCAGTTAAATTACTGCACATCTCTACATACCTGAGGGGTGGCAAGACACAAAGATTGAATCTCAACTTCAAACATTCTAGGCCACTTCAGTGATCCCTGTCTAAAAATGACCCAAACATTTCATGGGATTCTGATATTTAAGTCAAACTTTTGAAGAAAAAAAAACAAATGTAGTTTCTAAACTATAAAGCAAGCATACATGCAAAGACTTTTTTCTTGAAAATTCACTAATATCAGTATTTACATCCTTTTCTTTTTTTAAAATTTCTGTACTGAAGATTGAACATAGGGTCTATGCTTACTATAGAAGTGTTCTACTAGCGAGCTATGTCCCCGATATATATATTTATTTATTTTACATTTGTTTGTTTGTTTAGTTAGTTAGTTAGTTAGTTTTGAGATAGGGTCATGCTCTGTGGCCCAGGAAGGCCTTGAATTTTTAGTCTTTCTTTCTTAAGACTTCTGAGTAGCTCCAATTACTGGATTTTGCCACCATGATATAGTAGATTCTATTATCAACTTTAAGATTACATGCATGTTTTTACACTGGGTCTTGTTATGTTAATTTGGCTGACCATAAATGAACTCTCTTGTTTCAAGTAACTCTCCTACCTACTGCAGCTTCTTGAGTAGCTGAGGCCACATGAATGACACTGCACCCAGTCAGTGCTTATAATTTTGAAGGAAACTCTGTCTCTCGAGGAGAGAGATACATAGCTATTTTGATCCAAATTCCAGTCTAACACTATCCCTACAATAGTAACTACTGAGTTATAATTAAGTCGATTGCTTCCAATTTTATCCATATTCCATTCCATTGAATTATTTCCCTACTAGTGAGGGCTTATTATTATTTATGTTTATCGACTTGTGTGTGTGTCTATGTTTCTGTAAGTATTTGTGTACTGGAGAATGTACATTCCACAGCACATTTGTGGAAGTCAGAAGACTTTTAGGAGTCCATTCTCCCATTTTATCATGTTGTTTCTGTGATTATAACTTGGGTCATATGGCCTAGCAACAAGCACCTTGCCCTGAGTCATCTCTCCATCTCTAAGTTGTATTATGTATAAATAAGCTTAATTGTTATGTGTTGTTAATAATTAAGCATAAGAATATGATCATAGAACATAACTATGATTTCTTCTAGTAACTTTGTCAATCACCATTCCTTAAATATGCACTGCATAACTGTACAACTACCTATTGTTGAAAATATTCTTTGCTAATCATTGAGCGAGTATTTGACATGACTGACCCATAATAACTACCAGACTATCACTAGCTTCCCTGACTCAAGTTCCAGAAAACTCAGTTTGTACATTTCTTGATACTTGGTCTCACTCTCTCTTCTGTGCTTTAAGTTATGCTTGGGAAGGTAATATTTCCCCAATGAAGCATAACTAGCCATGCTTGGCGCACAAACACACGTACAGAATTTGGTGAATGAATCCTACTGAAATTCTTAACATTTTATGTATAGGAACACAAATGTTGATTGACATACCTTGGTAGAGAGTTGTGTGAATAAAAAGGAATTAATTTTATAGAAGAAAGGGATGTTTTATAATCTGCTCTGTAATCTTCAACATAGATAGACTGGAATTCTGAGCTATGATTCATCTCTATATAATTTTTTTCATTCAAAAGCAGAAGACTCATGTATGTGAGGTGTAATTCCCTAAAACTACAAAAATTATTGAGACTATGTAACCTCATGTAACAAGCCATAAGTTTTTATAATACTTTTCAGTGTGTTACATAAGAAAACAGATTTCCCCAAAAAGCCACTTTAAAATATTGTTCTCATCTTCTAGGGCATAATAAAAAATCAAAACCAAAAATTTTAAATGACATAACATTTTGGTAGACTTCAAAGTGATACAATAAGACATGTTTACTTCTCATTAGCATTGATCTCTGAAGTTTACACAGTCAGGTTTAGCCACCAAATGTTATGATTTATTCAAGTAGCAAGCCTCTGTTGGTCCTCTGTAAAGAAACAATGTTAAATGGTGTAGTCTGTGGTCCGCCATGTTAAAGAAAAATTTGTTTCTGGTTTTATGCTTTGGGCATATATTCTGCAAGTCCTTCTTAATCATCTCCTATCTGCATTTCAAAGAGAGCCAAACAGTGATGTTTTGTTCCTGGTTTTATTAAGATAAAAACTAAAACTCATGAAAAAGTGCTTAATAAAACAGCAATATTTTAGCAAAATGAAAAGACACCTTCAATACTTAAAAATTAATATTCTATGCCTATACAGTTTTGAAACATAAACTTTTTTAAAGATTCATCTTCTTTAAAATTTTCTTTAAAATATCCCAAACCTGACATGTCTTCCTCATAGATAGTTCTAATTGCATTGTGGTAATAAATATTTTGTTTTGATAATTTTGACTGGCTTTATTAAACTTAATTACTAAATGCAGAAATCATATAAAAACTGTAGTCTTGCAATAGTTAATAAGAAAAACATTAGATATTCTTATAATATTTTATCATTAATCTAATTGTATATTAGTAAACAAGAGGAATTCAGATGTCACTTCTAGGAATAGAATTAGGAACAATTGCTTTGGGAACATGACAGCATCTACCAAAGTTTAATATACTTGTCTAACCAGATTCATGCCTGCCCTATGACCCAGCAATTCTTGTAGAGAAAAATCTTAGGGCTGGCATACACAGTACACACACACAGACAGACAGACAGACAGACACACACACACACACACATCACATCACATGACAAGATATTCAAGGATATTCATGGTAAATTTATATTAACCCAAACTAGTCCATGAATGTAGCTCGTGAGTTCATTAAGAGAGACATGAATAAGTTGATTGTCATGTGGTCATACAAGGTACAAACATACTTTAATTAGAGTAAGTTCCTGCTACGTACAGCACCATGGATAATCATACAAGCATAGTGTTCTGAAAAAGTGAATTGGATAAAAATTATTCTTTATTTATAATGTGCAAAAGCAAGAAAAACATATTTGTGGCATAAATTAGGATAGCAATTACTTTTGGAAAAGGTGATGTCTTTGAAGGGGGAGATGGAGGTGGTGGCTGGTGTGTGCACCTATGTGGTATTGACTGATATTTCTAATTATTGGTCTGTGATTTATTCACCTGGGTATGTTCCCTTTATGAAAACTTTATCTAAATTTTATGTATATGTTTATTTTAGAAATATGTATACTATTTAAACAAAACTCTTAAAATCTTAAAAACCTGTAAAATTAATTGAATCAGAACACTATAAACTATTTTGCTGTTTGATTGATGCTCTTGCTTTTATATTGCCCTGGAAAGAGTTTGCTAATATATAATTATGTTATCATAATGATTGCTGCTGCTCAATAGGACTGTGAAGTGACTATAGCTAACAGTAACAAGGTACGTATTTCAAATAAATAGCTTCACTTTTCCCTTTCTAGTAATAGGATACAAGTAGATTTAGTTAACAAAGAATAATTTACATGAAGACATTATACATCATTTTCAATAAGGTAATCTTTCATTCCTATGGAAATATTCTTTTAAGGCCAACCACTAAGAGTGAAAATACCTGTTTTTTGTATGTTATTAAAGTTTTCACAGAACAATGACCTAATCTCATCTAATTTCTATTTAGGATAGTTTTCCCAGATCTTTAAAAGAAAGAAAATTGATGAACAATAGAAGTATGAAATTAGCTCTTTATTGGTAGGAAGTCTTTTTCTAAGAATTTATGATTAGATTCTTCTTTTAAATATTTTAATTATTTAATGTTATTGAAGATAAATTATAATTATCAAATTAGCTGTTTGTAAATTTCAATAAAAATATCACAAATCTGAGCACCCAATGATGAAGAATTTATATATCTAGTTACAATAAAAATATTGTGATGAATTGTCATTACACAAATTTTAGTTAAATGACTAATATGTCTTAACTATTGACCTACAATTTACATCAAATAAATACTCTTGCTTTTTAAAAATGCATAATATTTTAATACAAAATTTACAAATGATTGTAGTAGAAAATATCATGGAAAAATGATCAGTTTATTGTAATCTGAACTTTGTGCCACTTTCCATGACATTTTCATATACATGAAAGCTCTACATACTCTTGATATGTTCCCTACATAGAAAACCTCTGAAAAATTGAAAATTACAGAAATTTATAAAATCATATTAAAACCCTTTTCACTGAAAATACTGTGATCTGAAATGTTTCAAGCTCTCAATATAGAAGGCAGTCGACATTTGGACAAAATGTAATTTTCTTCTCATCCATGTCAACTATTACATACAGGCATGCCAGAACAGTATGACTTCCTGTAAGGCAGCTCATGATAGTCATACCTTTTAAGGTGGCCAAAAGAATAAAACTAGATTTACTAGCACAAGAAAGAATTCTTACACCAGATGGAAATCAGTATATGCTTAACTAACACAGTTGTTCTAGTTATTTAAGTTTGGAATGCTTGAAAAGGTTTTCAGCCATTAAGAGAAAATCCCACAGTAATTATGTGACAATAGTAACCTAAAATTATTGTTGCTAGTTTAAAAAATCTATATGAACAATCTTGCTTTCATACAGCATTGGACTAACAATGGAATCTCAATTATCTGAACTCTTACATAGCTTCTCCTAGTCTCTTCTAAGTAACCATAAAGTAGAAAGCTTAGCTAACGTGATTGGGACATAGTAAAAAAAATGTCATATAACAACAATTTTACAAGTTGATAGGCCTTTTATGCTGCTTGCTTCCAAAAGACAACTGTAGGCATGGAATATATCTGATGTTTTATTAATGATTTTGCCTTCATGTATTGAATTAGGTCATTGCAAAGTAGTATCTTAAAGTCCCCTTTTAACTCAATTTCTGCACATATTAAAAATGACATTTCTCTGATCTGTAAGTACCTATGTTTTATATTTTTCTTTCTAATTTAATGATGCCTCATTTTTGAATTCTTAATGTTTTGTAACTTTTTAAAAGAAATTAACATTCAAAACACACAATTCACCATTCCAAAGAATACTCTAAGAGAAACATAGGAGGAGGAAAAATATGTATATTTTTGAAAACATTAGGTTTTAAACAGTAATGTAGGAAGGGTTCAATTACTTAAATACACAGAGTCAGTGAAAATAACAGGAAATTACACGTTTCTAGAGGTCTCAATAGAGGCTCTTTTAAACAGAAAAATGTGATTTAAGCGACAGTTTCAGTAAGTCAGTACATAATCACACATTTATCAGCTTCCTCATTAACAAGTGGTTGCAGCTAAGTGCACTGGCTTATTGAGCTCTTAACGAGACTGACTGTTAATGTAAGTGGACTTACCTCAGTAGCAGTGCGGCTTCCCAGAAGTAAAATCCAGAAACTAGTGTCCGAAAGTGTCTCACGTGGGCCATGATACGGAGCGATATTCACGATCCTGGAAAGAATCTTATCCAAGGCATGAGGGACCAGAAAGGCAGAAATGAAAACGTGCCATCTAACCCCTTCTGGGGCTGGTGGAGACAAACGCTTGGAAGGTTTCAGCACCTCAGACAGCTCCCGCAGTACCCTGAAGCCCTCTCTTTCCAACACTTGATGTTTTCCTGGACCCCTCCTCTGAGCACAGAGCCGAGGGGTTCACAGAGCTACAAACGTGCGTGTGATTTCACAGCGAAGCCATAGAAAGGAGTGAGACTGAGAAGATGCGTCAGGAGTGCCTAGGTCCTGAGCAACAGTTCCCCAAAGCTCTTTCAGCAGGAAAGGACTAGCCTTCTTTTGGCTCTGACTCACTGGTGGAGGACGAATAACAGCAGTCAGAATTGGGAATGCTGTTCCATCAGGTCCAAGCGCCGGAATCTCGCTCTCCACCTTTGCAAAAAAACCCCACCAAGCGCGGCAAACACAGGCGGGGGCGGGGCCAGAGGACTTGTCCTTCCCGCCAATCACGGCTGCACAGCGGGACAGAGTGACAGACCACTTACCATGCAAGGGAGTGCTCAGCCTTTCGCCCCTTAAAAAAGGAAGGGGCAGTGTAGAATTGGTGCAGAGCCTACTAGGTTCCTGGAGGGAATGGAGAAGGAAGCCTCTGGGCTGAAAATGGGGATTCAGCCAGCGGTTCCCAGGAGTAGGGGGCAGAACTCCACGGGGATGCTCCCTCCCTGACGGAAAAGGCACAATTTAGTGAAGACAGCTTACACTGTAATGCTAGAGTGAACCCACATCCTTGAGAAGAGCTTGGGAAGCTGGGTATGCGGTGCACATGCGGAACAGAATCAGTTTCTTCTAGAAGCATCTCATGAGCCTGGCCAGCTTGCAGCCAGTTAATCGACTTCAGCGCTGATGAGACTTCTGAAAAGAGAAAGGGATGAAGTCTCCTGGAGAGACATCATAGAGACACCCCACCCCCACCTCCTGTGGGCGCCCCAGATTTCCAAGCTTCATGGTGATTTTAAAGGGGGGGGGAGCTAGCATATAGTACTAATTGATTTATCTCCTCTTGCATCAATTCAGAGCTCAGTCTGTTTCCTCCGTGCTCCATTCTTTCTCCCTCTTTCTTCTTCCCATTCAACTAGCACTAGTGTATGTGTGTGTGTGCGCGTGTGTGTGTGCGCGCGCGCGCGCGCGCGAGCGTGCACACATGTGCGTGTGTTTCTGTGTGAAATAGAGAATCTCTGTTTGCTGTTGGCCAGTATCAAAGTGTTCATCTATTCTGGCTTTTTCAGAAGTCCACCGGGAATTTATTCTGAAAGCTCTGCTTTCAACTCTTAACTTTTTCAACAGCCAAGCTGCGTATTAAGAATGTATTCTTAACCTGTCTCACAATATTTTTCATAATTGAATTCGAAGTGTAGCTCACAATTTAGGTGCCTCTGCCACACTTCATGTAACTGGACAAAGACAAGTTACCATGTGCCAATATGCTAAAAGAAGTTGCAGTAATATTTTTATTGCAGCTCTTCTATTTAATAGATCATATTATTCTCATCCAGTCAAGAGTTTTCTCAATTTATATCTTTACTTTAGAAGACATTTTTCATGTGACTTTTTAAATTTAAATCATAAACTAGAAGAAGTAATCATATGTTCACACCGCTCTTTTTTATACCTGTATTACATTTGTATGTATGTATACATGCATATATGTATGTATGTATGTACGTATGTATGTATGTATGGGTATGCTTATGCTTTGTTTGGAGGTCATAAGATAATTTGTAGAGAGTCAATCCTGTCATTTCACCTTGTGAGTTTGAGATCACACTTGATCATCTAGCTTGGCAACAAACGCCTTTATCTGCTGAGCCATCTCACTCTCACTGGGAAGACACCATTCTCAATTAACTAGAGGCTTTAACGAATCTGTTAAAAGATTACACCACATGCATGCCTTTCAGTTAGTTATTCTAACTGTTAACAATTACAGCTTTAGGAAAAGCATAATAAAAGATATCTACATTATAATTTTTCTTATTTTAGTTATGGTTAAAGAGAACAATTCTTTAAGTCCTACCACACTTAATCACTGAGACTAAAGCAGAGTCAGGGACCATGAAGGAAATATGTTTACGGGCTTTCTTTATTATACTACCCAGACCACATGCCCAAAGGTATGGTGCCACCCACAGTGGTCTCAGGTCAACCACATCAATCATTACTAAAGAAAATGCCTCATGATTTTGCTCATGAATCAATCTTCTGGAAGTAAATCTTAATGTGAGATTTCCTTTCCCTGATATGTTTAAGTTTGTGTCCAGTTGGCAAAAAACCAACCAGCACAATATTGATAGAATTAATGATAGTTAACTTGATTTGTAATTAAGGGTTAAAACTCAAACCATGGAGTACAAGATTAGAGTTATCTGCCTGGTTTCTAGGTCAGAGTTCTACAGTGCCTCTGTTGCATCTCTGAAAACTTCCTTGAAAAATAAGATCTACTACTTGGAAAAGTTAATCTTTGTAGAGTCATGAAGCATATATTCTCCAAACATGGAGAATGAAGAAGAAAATAATTCCAGCAGCTATTTAAACAAATGAAATGAACTTTCTGCATTCTGGTGTTCAAGATGACTATCCTAGCAGTTTTGAATAATTTTTTAGAATGTTTTTTTTTTATCAGCTAATAGTAGTTCCCTTTTCATTATGTCTCAAATTCATGGCATCATTATTAGTATTAATATTGTTAGTATTAGTATATTCTACTATAAGATTTGTGTATGTGTATATACACACACAGAAATATGTAGATAAAAGTTACTGTATCCATTTAGTTTGTCTAAGTGTTTTCTCTTTTTTTTAGATTATGATATAATTACATCGTTTCCCTCTTCCCTTTCCTCCTTCTAAACTCTCCCATATAACCCTCCTTGTTCTGTAGTCAATTTAGGATGCTGAGAGTGGGAGAAATTGTCTTCCCCCAGGAAAGAGCACACAAACTGGTTATCGAATAACAAATGGGCAGCCCTGAAAACACATATCCAATCAACATTATATAGACAGAGCAGGTTGTACTTACATATTTACTTATGTTTGTATGTAACAACAGTTTATGCTAAAAGAGTTCGCATAAATTCCTAAACCCTGAGAAGGATATTTTGCATAAGTGACTAAGGAGGAAATGGACTTAGTCCTAGATCACTAAGGTTGAGAATATGACTTGAGATCTGGAACAAAGGGCCTTTATCCCAACACCCAGCAGGGGCTGGCAGCCCATTTGCTCCTGCACCATAAACACCATTTTGCAGAAACTAGACTTCCTTTGCTTGTTTACTCCTACAGTCAAATTTAATGCTAATAGAGAAATAACAAACATCCAGAGAGATCCCTCTGTACAAACAGACCTCATGCTAGCAAAATACATTTGTTTTTCGAGACAGTATTTGAACAAATAACAAGAACTCAATGAAAATTAACTTCATTGCAGTCCTACATGCTTTCTCAATTTAGTAATGCTGATTGGCCAAATAATAACTTCAGAAGGAAAATTAAAGGCCAGCTTAATAATAAACTCAAGTCAATTTAGTGATAAAGAAGACACAATAGAAGAAACATTTCATAGCACAGAGATTCAACTTCCGAGAGAAAAACAAACAAACAACAAGACGCTTAAGTGTAGATGAAATAAAATCACAAAATTAGACTTGAATAAGAAAGAAATGATGGAAGTTTAGGATGTAGGAAGTATACAATATATGATAAAATAACTCAGTGAGTTGAAGAATTAAGAATATTAATGTGATGAGTCTTACTAGGTTATAGGCCATTTTGAAGTGAAAATAAATATAGTCAAACCCTCATATAATTCATACACTTATAAGTAATAATAAGTTACCCTTAGCTTTCATCCAGATGTTTTAATCCAATAATCTAAAAAATAAAAATTAGGCAAAAGAATTTAGCAACTTATCACAGGAAAAGGGGATTTCATTACAAAGTAGATCTTATATTAAGGAGACAGGTCTTCCTGAACAGAAAGAAAGCTGAGAATTCTGGCATGGTGTATGCCTGGACTCTAAGAAGTTGAAAGGCAGAAGCAAAACAAAGACAAACCTGGTCTATGTAGAGCTTCTAGCCCACATGATCTGTATATTGACATCTTGCACTAAAAAGAAAAGAAGAAACAAAAATAATGAAAAAATAAATTTGCAGAATAAGTTATTGAATTTAAGCACAAAATTATTTATTCAGTTTGGTAAGCACATAAAAATGTAAAAAAGTTCCAAGTAAACCAGAAAAATACAATTTTGAATGTAATAAATACTTTCAAATTGCTGAATAGACTATTATGTTTAAATTAAGGCTCTAAACTATTTCATTCAAATGTTTTAAGTTACTTCATTATTAATATTACTGTGTCTTAGAGATTGTAGGAATGATGAAAGACAGAAAATAATGAAAAGTCCTTTGTCTACTTTAAAAGTAGGTAAAATAGAATATCGTTTAGGAATGAGAATATTCTCAGTCTTTTGACTAGTTTCAAAGAAATACCATTTTATAGCAAATAAAATAGAATAGTTTTATACTGTAGAGAGGGGATTAAGGACTATATTCAAGTAGAAAGGACAAAATACATTAATGCCTTATTAGTATGTTTAATATTAAGATCACATTCTTGTACCTGTATAAGATAATTTATAAAATCCCCAGTTCTTCAGTCTTCACAATCCATGTGGTGTCAGGGTTTGGTAGTGTGTGCTGGCTCTGGCCACTGTGCACTCCCCAAAGTGAATAGAGTGCTTAATGAAAGACTTCATGCATTTAAGAAAGTGGAGAATTTAAAATAAAGCTCTCTTTTTTTTTTTTTGATGTTAAGTATATAATTAGTTGTGACAATAAAGTTTTGTGAACATGGAAAAGAAGAAGAAGGAGAAGGAAAAGGAGGAAGAGAAGACTTCAACATGCCAAGAACCCTTCTACCAACACAGGGAGTTCTAGGGATGCAGTTTTCCTGAATTCTCACTCATGATGGGCTGGGCTTTCTCTTAATTCAGAGATATCCATACTCCTGAAGGAAACTCCGATAAACTCACTGGTTCACTTAGCTAAACCTGGGTGGAATCATTTTTTTGTTCTATTAGTGTTCTGTGTGGGTAAATAGACATTGCTTCATATTTCTCCAGGTCACATAATATGGATCTCCTCTACTCTCTGCTTTCTCATTTACCATGGTCTCCTATTCGTTGTTCTTTTTTTTTATCCAGCTAGATCTATTCTTTCCTCGACCGTCTTTCATTGTTCCATCATGACTCAGCTGAACGGTGAGACAGTCATTTTGATCTTTTAGGCAGTGTGTTGGTGTCTGGCTTGTTGCATGATTGTGTTTGAATCTGGACATATGCAGGACACTTGGCTCGGTCTGGGGGGGGGACTGGTCTGGCTGGACTGAGTCTCAGGTCGATCCGGTCTCGGGGAGACTGATCTGGAGGAGGGGGAATGGGGGGGGGGGGGGGGGGGGGGGGGCGAGAGTGGGAGAAAGGGAATCTGTGGCTATTATGTTGAACTAAATGATGTTGTAAAATAAATTTACTTAAAAAAAAAAAAGTCACATAATATGACTAAACCTCATGCTGTGTAAATATTTATAACAATGAAAAAATGGTAATAGTTTTAAAATCCTAATCATTCAAATGTAACATTTTTATTCTTGAAGGTAAAACATGTATTTTTTTTTACTTTTCCTACATTTGAATTATCCTTAAAATATTTTATAGTTAGCCTTTTTAATACTAATTTAAAACAGATATTTTATTTAAAGATGCTATGAAAATACCAATTGTGTTTTATATTGTCCTATGGAAATAACATTTTAATATTTAAAATATTTTTGTGAATTTCGTTCAATAGTACTGCATTTAAACCATTTAACCCTCCTGCCTACAGCTCTTCTTGTGTCCCCCACACTCATTTTCAAATTTATGATATTTTTTCTTTAATTATTATTGTTACATATTTATATAAATACAACCTGTTGTGTTCATTTAGCTAAATTTTTCCTGTCACTACATTATGTTTTATTTTAACCATGTATATTTTAATGTATTTCCTTTCAGATGAAATATGTAATACCTTTCTTGAAAAGTATTTTTTCCAGTCAGATATTATAGTAACTTTAATTTCTTATGTTTGGCAATATAATTTTCCTATGTGTTTCTTTTTCACTGTTCTACTTATTCTCCCTCACTGTGTGTGCGTGTGTGTGTGCGTGCGTGCGTGTGTGTGTGTGTGTGTGTGTGTGTGTGTTGCGCTTGCAAGTGTGCATATAGTGTGCATATGGTACAACATGCCTGTGGAGATTAAAGCACAATCTTTCCAGAGTTAGTTCTCTCTTTTTACCTTACTTGAGACAGGGTTGTTCTTATTTCCGCCATTTTCTCGAGTATTTGGCTGCTGGACCATGAGCCTCTGAGTAATTCTCCTGTTTCTGCTTCCCATCTTTCTGTAGAAGGCTTGTGACTTAGATGCACGTCACCACATCTGACTTAGAAAACAAACAAATGAGCAAAAACAAAAATGACAACAAAACTTTATTTACACTCAATTTGTCCTCCTCATGAAACTTCAGGCCAGTAAGTTTAGGATAGTTTGTTACAGTGGAAACTAATGATTATCTTAAGTTTAGATTCTTTTTCTACCTCTCAGATCTTTATATCCACTTGTAACTGCTATATAGCGGTCCACAGAAACATCATTTTAGAAAACTTGAAGATACAGTTTTCAGAACTAAATCTGAATTTGAATACTGAACCTTCTCTTCATTTTGAAATTCAAAAAGTCATAGCCTCTATACTTTAGTTTCTTCATCTAAAAATATTTCTGACAAAACACAACAACTTTAATCAATTTTCTCACTATATTATTTTGATGTTTAACTCATTAGGTGCATTATTTTGATGTATAATTCCTTAAGTCATTATATCAGAGCTATAGGTTATTCCCTTATGTTAGAGTATCACAGTTGTAATCTTGATCTCATCTGACTTTATTTGTGTATGGCACTGGAACTCAGGCTATTAGGCTTATATGCTGCTGCTTTTACTTGCTGGACCATCTCCATGGTTCCTGTTATTTATCACTTAAGAGATATCTGTCAATGTGTTAATTAAAAACTACTATGGTATCAACCTTCAAGTGATTTTCCAACTATTTTATGCACCTGTAAACACACAGCACATTATGTCAAGGATAATGTAACTACTTAAACAAATGAAAAGTTTGTGATCAAACTTTGTAAAATGACACTGGTTTCATTTTAGCATATACAATATACATGTGGTTTTGAATGGCAATTGCTTTCACTTAAAGGGTGAATGTGTAGCAGTTTAAACAATAACTATTTGTTACTGTAAATGAAAAATGGGAATTTTAATTATTGTGAAACATCACATACGTCTACTTTTTCAACAGGTTTAGAATGCCTTTGTCAGGCTGGAGAGATAGCTCAGAGGTTAAGAGCACTGACTGCTCTTCCAGAGGTCCAGAGCTCAATTCCCAGTAACCACATGGTGGCTCATAACCATCTATAATGTGATCTGGTGCCCTCTTCTGGCCTGCAAGGACACATGCAGGCAGAATACTGTATACATAATAAATAAATAAAATCTTTAAAAAAAAGAATGCCTTTGTCTAAACTCTGTAATTACAAATAATATCACAGAATTTATCATAGATATTAGAGATTTTAATTTATATCCTATTCTGCCAACAAGGCCAGAGATTCACTCTTAAACACAAGTGTATATCACAGGCTTCTAACTTACTGGAGGACTTAATAGAGGATATAAGATAAATAAGTATCTGGAGAGAGTAAATAGTTGTGTAAGTTCAGCCTACTCCAGTAATCAGATTAGTGAATACCCAACTGTCATTGTAGAGCTTTCATCCAGTAACTGATGGAAGCAGATACAGAGATCCACGGCAGGGTGCCAAGCCAAGCTCCAGGAGTCCGATCGATGAGAGAGAGGAGGGAATCTATGAGCAAGGGACATCTAGATCATGATGGGAGAATGTACAGAGACAGCCAGCCAAACTAGTGGACTGTGGACCAATAGCTATGGAGCCCTCATGGGAGTGGACTAGACCCTTTGGATAGGAGAGACAATTGCTTGGTTTGAACTGTTTAGGGGACCCCAGGAACGCAGTGGGATCGGGACCTGTTCCTGGTGCATGAGCCAGCTTTTTGGAGCCCAGTGCCTATCAATTGTGGGACACCTTGCACAGCCTTGGTGCAGGGAGGAGGAGCTTGGACCTGCCTCAACTGAATATACCAGACTCTGCTGACTCCCCATGGGAGAACTTGCTTTGGAGGATGTGGTAAGGGAGGGATGGTTTGAGCGGGGGAGGCTGAGGGACGGGAGAAGGAAGGAGGGAGGAGGGGGTATCTGTGGTTGGTGTGTAAAATAAATAGAAAATTTCTTAATAATAAACATTTTAAAAAGTAATAATAAATAAAAATAGTTGTGTAAGTTCAATAACGTTTAGTGGGTTACCTTTTGTTGTCAGCTGTAGCTTCTACCTGGGAAGATTGAGTTGCCTGCATGTAGTAATGATAAAGGTGATAAATGACCTACATATTAATTCAGCCTGTTTTGATAACAAGGGGTATTTTTCATATTAAACATAAACCACTGGCCCAGATGTTCCTGAACTGGGTGGCAAAGCACATCTCTCAGGATCCTGAAACCCCATGTGCTGAAACAGGTGACTCACAATGGCGGCTAGAAATTTATGGTCACAGTAGTTAGAATTTTAGCTGTTCCCTGAGTACTATTGTAAGTAGTTTTCTGAATGGCTTTGAACATTTATTTAGTCACTGGGAATATATAATATGAATTTTGTGCTTATTGTGGTAGCTGTTGAAGAAAAATATTTTAAGAAGATATTTTAATTTTATTTTTTTATTTGTGCCTAGAAGTAATACAATGAGAGCGATATTTATTTGCTGAGATATCTGAGTTTTTAGGAGGACTTTAAGAGTCAACAGCTGATTTGTCATACTACCTCTCCTGACTTGAGTTCACCTTCCAATACTAGTACCTACTTTCCCATTACCTGGTTCAAATTGTGTTATTAGGGAGCTTCAGTGTCATATCTATAAAATTATTCATCTATTTTATATTCATTTTATGTATTTTCTATGCTTCCAGTTTCACTGAAGTTCTGCACCTGTAGAATTATTTAAATTTTCATTATTATTTTTGATAGCTGTAGCTCTTATCTTTCAATTTATCCATGAAAAGGACTAACAATGTAGTGACCGAAGAAGATAATTTTGTTATTGATGCAATTTTTAAAATAACAGAGTTACTAAAAAAAAAAAAAAAGATAGGTTTTGTACCACTAGTTACTCTTTGAAATTACAATTCAGCAGTTCTTAAGTATTTCTATATAATTTTTGCTAGTGAATTTCTAGCATTTAAACTCTTTATCAATGAGCCTCACACCCTTTGACAGTCATTTTAATTCCTTTCTGTCTCTGGCCTCTGACAAGAACTAAGCTATTTTTGCTTCCATAAATTGGCCTATTCTGCATATTTCCTATAAATGGAACCATGCAAAATGTGGTAAAGAAATATCACTTTCTTTAATATACCTTAATATTTTTCAGATTGGCTGAAAATACTTTGATTTCTCTGCTGTGGATATCACTCTATATAAATAAAACACTGATGGCCAGTGACCAGGCAGCAAGTATAGGCGGGACAAAGAGAGAGGAGAATTGGGGAAACAGGAAGAAGGAGGGAGAGACACTGCAGCCACTGCCAGGACAAGCAGCATGTAAAGATGCCGGTAAGTTACCAGCCACGTGGCAAGGTATAGATTTATAGAAATGGGCTAATTTAAGATAAAAGAACAGTTAACAAGAAGCCTGTCACGGCCATACGGTTTGTAAGCAATATAAGTCTCTGTGTTTACTTGGTTGGGTCTGAGCGTCTGTGGGACTGGCTGGTGAGAGAGATTTGTCCTGACTGTGGGCAAGGCAGGAAAACTCTAGCTACATTTCTCAAATGTTATGCCTATCTAAAAAATGCTTATGGGTTGTGTGTGTGTGTGTGTGCGCGCGCGCGCGCGCGCGCACGTGTGTGTCTGAATGCAACTATGTGTGTGTACCAATGCAAATGTGTGAGCACATACTTGTGCATATACAGACCAGTTCTACCTTGCTCTTTGGGACAGGAACATGGGTTCACTGACTTAGGCTAGGTTGGCTGGTCAGTGATCACCTACAAGGATCTGCTTGTCTTTACCTTCCCAGCGCTGGGATTATAAGGGTACACAGCTCCAGACATTTTTTTTCTTGAGTGCTAGAGATTGAACTCAAGTCTTTATTCTTGTGTGGCAAGTACTGCTCCAAGTGAGCTATGTAAATGTAATAATCAACATTATTTTAAAGTAGATATAGATAGGCTCAAAGCAAAACTTAGTGGAATGCCTAGAGGTGTCCTAAGCATTACTAGTGCCACAAATGCATAATGTCCCCTATAACTGACATCCCATAATACAATGATGTATTTGTTTATATTGATGAAAATGCATTAAAGCATCATTATCACACAAATGCCATAGTTTACATTAGAGTTTATTATTTTTTTCACATTATCTGTGAGGGGACAATTTTACAGTGGCATGCACCCCTTTGTACAATGTCATAGTGTGGTTGGATAAGTCCACAATCCCTCATGCTTTCTTAGTCATACCTTATTTCTTTTACTATGTAACAATCACTCTACTTCTCATGATTTCCATGTGCTGCCTCTCTGGAATCCCATGCACGAGTTTCACTCTTCACATTAATTTGTATGTTTAGGACTCCTGTATGCATTTCCATGGTTCTATAGCTCCTTTACTTTTTAAAACTAACTAATATTGCACTGTTTGGGCACAACACAACCATTTGCTTATTAGTGTATTGAACCTCATCCTGGTTATTCCTATGCTTTACAAATTATCAATAGAGATATCTTTATGTATTTGGTAGATATAAAAGCTTTCATTTCTCTTAGGTAAATATTGATCATGACTGTTGAATTTTGTGGATGAAATAGTTTGGTACTTTTTAATAAACTGTCAGTTTGACTTCTAAAATGAGATTATTTATTTTTATTTCCACCAGCAAAGAATGGAGGTTCTTCTTATCCCATAATTTGCCAGCTTTGGTTCTATGAAAGATTTGGGGTATGCTTAGCATTGTATAATGATATCCATTGTTGTATTTTATACATTTTCCTGGTGGCATGATGTAGAACATCTTTATGTGCAATTATTTATCTCCCATCCTTATTTTGGCGAAATGTCCATTGAGGCCTTTGGCTGATATTGAAATTGGGTAGTTATCTTCCTGTTGAGTTTTGAGATCTTTGTGTGTACTTTTTATACTAATATCTGGTGAGGTTTATATTGTGTAAATAATCTCTCTCACTATGTGATTTGATGTTATTCTCTTCACAGTGTCTTTCACAGAGCATAATTTTACATTTTGAGTTATATCTTGAGTTAACTGCTGCAAAGATCTTAAGGTCTGTTCTGATCTACATTTTTCTGCATGTGGATTCCAGCTCTTCCACCACTGTATTGGTGAAGGTATTTCAAAGGGCTATAAATAGATAGGATTTAATAGGCAGATGGGTGAAGAGAAGATTGATTAGACTGGCTCATATAATTCTGGAGGTTATAAAATCACAACCTGCTCTGGGGACCCCAATACTCCAAATGTTTGCGTCAGTCCATGTGTGAAGGGAGGCAACTGATACCACTCTCAGTCTGAGGCCAGAGGCTGGGAATCTGAGGGTGTTTAAGACCTTAGACGTTTAACTCCCCAGGACAAAGGCTAGAGAAACTGGAATTCTGATGCCTAAGGGAAGAAGGAAAATGTATTCCACCTTCAGAAAAGGGGAAGCAAAAAGCATACTTGGTCAATAAACCAAGTCAATTGATTGGTGCATGCACACTCAGGACAGATCTTATCCACTCAGTCCACCAAACAACAAGGCAGTTTTTAGGAAACACCTCACCAAAATAATCTTTTATTAATGTTCTAGGAATTCCTTAATCTTGTCAACTTGACCCTTAAAGTAATCACCTCAAGATCTACTTGTTAAAACTACTGCACTTTCTTAACTGGGTTCTTTATGCTTTTTAAAATGTGTTCTTCATGCATTATTCTCAAACTCAATATTTCATTGACCCTTTGTCTCTCAGGTTGTCAATACTACACTTTTGATAACTATGGCTCCAAGACATTGTTCTCCTTAACAATTTACTCTTGTCTCAGCTACTTTGAAGCTTTTGACTCTTCATACATGTTACTGATTATTATTGTTAAGTGGAAAACTGATCCCATTATCATTAGTTGGTGATTTCTATCATTCCTAATAAATTTATTCTCTGGAAAGTGTCTGCTTTATGAAATAGTGTTGCCATGATCCATGATAGATATAGTAGAGATATAGAAATTGTAAGAATCAAAATATCCCCTTCTCATCCCTTCTACCATTCCACCTCTCTCTCTCTCTCTCTCTCTCTCTCTCTCTCTCTCTCTCTCTCTCTCTCTCTCTCTCTCTCTCTCTCTGTCTCTCTCTGTCTCTCTGTCTCTCTCTCTCTCTCTCTCTCTCTCTCTCTCTCACACACACACACACACACACACACACACACACACATACACACACCCTTGGGACTTCTGGTCAGCAAGTCCAGCCAATCAAATTCAGGAAGATATCAAGATTGAAAAGGATGGAGGAAGACACATTGACCTCTAGTGTCAATACCTCATACCAACATGCGCAAGTGCACCTACATACATGTGCAAACACATAAGCATACATGCACACATTATTGAGGTTCAAAATGATCTTTAATGTAGATGTGGTTAAATTAGTACCTCTGTTTGTTTTACTTGTTCTTTGTTCCTGTCCTTGTCTTCCATTGTACTTTAACTTTCTAAAGATTTTCATAAATATTTTATGGGATTCAATCTTTTTTCAATTTGAAGAACACTGGTTATATTTGTTTTATTTTTATGTTTCTATTTTTCCATGTTTGCTCTGGGGTGGGCACTGATATTTACAATGCATCAAATTCCACTTCAAATGATAATATTCTTCTTTGTGGACCATTTGAGCATCTCAGAATAACAATGTGTTCCAATTCCTTTCTCCCATTCCTTACACAATTTGTTTTTAACTTTACTTTTATGTAAGCATGTCTAAGCCTATATTTATAATGTTTACATAATTAGGATGAATTAAGAACAGGAATACTAAACTCTAATTTATTTTTTAAAATGCTCTTCCAATTTTAATATCAAACTGTATTACTGCCCTTTTTACTTCCCTTTTGAAAACTTTTCCTTCAAGGTAGCTCCTCACAGAAGGCTACAATCTTACTTTCTGTCTCTTGAGAAATCTGTTTTCCTCTACATGTTAAGTGCAATTACATGTTAAGTGTAGTTTTTTGAGATGTAAGGAATTTGGGTTATTGAACTTCCCTTTCTCTCTCTCTCTCTCTCTCTCTCTATCTCTCTCTCTCTCTCTCTCTCTCTCTCTCTCTCTCTCTCCTCTCTCTCTCCCATAACACCTTAATGATTCTTTGCACTCTATCACATGAATCCTGAGCAGTCAGATGTAATTTCTATTTTGCTCCTCTCTATTATGTTTTAACTATGGCTCCTTTCAGGATATTTTTTCTTTGTTTTTGATATTCTGCATTTGAATATTATGTGCTTGGGTATAATTGTTTTGGCATTTGTACTATTTGGTGTTCTCTGAGCTTCCTGGATCTGTTGTTTAGTGTCTGATATTGATTTTGGATAATTCGGGTCATTACTCGTTCAAATGTTTCTACAATTTTTTAACTCCTTTAATCCCGTTGCTCAGAAGGCAAAAACAGGCAGAGTATAATGAGTTCAAGGTTTGCTTGGTGTATAGTGAATTCCAGGTCAGCCAGAACAACATAGCTAGACTTTGTCTCAAAAAACAATAATCAACCAAAAATAACTAATTTTCCTTTCTGTTATACTTTTTATTATTAACATATTTTGATTTTTATAATTTCTTAATCTCTACTTATATTACCTATTTTGCATGCAGTCTAATTAATTTATTATAGCCCTCATCATATTAAATATTTTACATTGCCACTTTGATAATTCTTTTTTTTAAGAATTTTTTAATCATTTTACATACCAACTACAGATCCCCCTCTCATCACTCCTACCATTCCCCCAGTATTCCCCCACAACCACCCCACATCCCCTCCTCTGAAAAGGTAAGTCCTCCCATGAGGAGTCAGCAAAGCCTGGTACATTTAGTTGAGGCAGGTACAAGCCCTTCCCCCACTGCATCAAAGCTGTGCAAGGTGTCTTACCATAGGTTCCAAAAAGCCAGCTTATGCACCAGGGATAGATATTAATACTACTGCCAGAGACCCCTTAAATAGACCAAGCTATACAACTGTCTTGCTTATGCAGAGGGCCTAGTCCAGTCCCATGGAGGCTTCACAGCTGTTGGTCTGAAGTTCATGAGTTCCCACTAGTTTGGTTTGTTTGTCTCTGCAGATTTCCCCATTGTGATCTTGATGCCCCCTACTCATAGAATCCCTCTTTCCTCTCTTCAACTGAACTTCTGGAGTTTCTCCTGGCGCTTGGCTGTGGATCTCTTCATTTGCTTCCATTAGTTACTGATGAAGGCTCTATGATGACAGTTAGAATATTCACCAATCTGATTGCTGGAGTAGGCAAGATCAGGCACCCTCTCCACTATTGCTAGTAGTCTAAGCTGGTGTCATTGTTGTGGATTCCTGGGAACTTCCCCAACACCAGGTTTCTCACGATTCTTATAATGTCTCCCTCTATCAAAACATCTCTCTCTCTCTTTTTTTTTCTCTTTTTTTTGGTTTTTCGAGACAGGGTTTCTGTGTGTAGTTTTGGTGCCTGTCCTGGATCTCACTCTGTAGACCAGGCTGGCCTTGAATTCACAGAGATCCACCTGGCTCTGCCTCCCAAGTTCTGGGATTAAATGTGTGCGCCACCGCTGCCACTGCCACCACCACCACCACCTGGCAAAACATCTCATATTGCTCTTCCACACTCCCCCTGTTCCAGCTCAATCATCCTGTTTTCTCATGTTTTCATCCTCCATCCCCTCCCCTCTATTGCCCCTGTCACCCCTGGTATACTCAGGAGATCTCATCTATTTCCCCTTCCCAGGGCAATTCATGCTTCCCTGTAAGAGTCCTTCTTGTTAGCTAGTTTCTCTAGAGCTGTGGGTTGTAGTCTGGTTATCCTTTGCTTTACATCTAGTATTCACTTATGAGTGAGTACATACCATGTTTGTCCTTCTGAGGCTGGGTTATCTCACTCAGGATGATATTTTCTAGTTCTATCCATTTGCCTGCTCATGATGTCATTGGTTTTTTTATGTCTGAGTATTACTCTGTTTTGTATATGTACCACATTTTCTTTATCCATTCTTCTATTGAGGGGTATCTAGGTTATTTCCAGGTTCTGGCTTATGATTGAATCCCTTTTGGTATATGCCCAAGAGTGGTAACATTGGGTCTTGAGGTAATTTGATTCCCAATTTTCTGAGAAGTCACCATATTGATTTCTAAGCCACTTTAATAATTCTAATCTCTGCCATATATGAGTCTGATTTCTCTGGCTCTTGAACCTGTTTATCATATTATGTTCAATGTGAATATTCTATTAATTAGTAGGCTTGACATAAGAATAAAAGAAATTTCCATAAACAGGTTTCATTGATAAAGTGGTAAAGTTTGGAAACTAGGGAAGGATTTCTAGCCTATAATTAGGCTTCAGTGTTTTATAAACTTGTGTCCTGAACTATGAATTTCACAAATACTTCTGATTATTGCTGTCCTGACGACAAATCTTCCAATACATAAGGTTTGCAGGAACAATTCAGACCAAAATTATAGCATTTAGACTTTGAAAAAATCCCATCATATTTAGACTTGGCTAAGTTTTCAGTATAGAAAACAGACTTTTTCAGAAAACATGTTCTATCCTATAGAAAATGGTGCCTTTTCCCATTCCCTGGTCACAAATATGAAGGGGCTTTGCTCTGGTGATCACTGTGGTGACTTGTAGACTCCAGGAGCTGAACACGTGAGAACCTGCCGGATTCCTATTGTGTTAAATTCTCAGACTTGTGCACACAAACTCTCCAGCAATTTCTCAATTTCTACTTAAATTTTTAAGCAGGTGATGGTTCCCATTGCAGTTACCACTGACAAGTCCTCTCTGTCATCTCCAAGCTTTCTCTCCAGTCTTGAGGTGTGACTGACTTGGTTGTTGGATTTGGGGTGCACTAATTAGTCTTGTGATATCCCCTGCTCTGTTACTTTCTCATTTGCTCACAATTTTAATTGCTGTTAGAGTAAAATGGTGGTTTCCAAACCACATGCATGCTTTATGCAAGCTAGAACTACTTATAATTCTATTTAATGGGAACTCATTTATTATTTAAGGTATTTTAAAACAATAAGGTGATTTGGGGGGGTTTTCTTTTTAAAATTTCAGCTTAAACCATATTACTTTTAAAATTTAAGCATGTTTTAAGGCATTTCTAGAAGAAAAAGTGGTCCATGTTTATGTATAAGTGAATATAAAAAAATATTCCAGAGTTAATTTGTGAACGTTAATAATAAGTTTGTTTCTTCTAAGTTCTTCAAAACACTTAGCTAACTTTCTTTAGACATTTGCAATTGTGCTTTTCTCTAACAATGATATTTAACAATCTGCAAAGATAATTTCTCCCCCTCCTACTATTTGGGCTTAAACCATCCTGACAGCAGGTATTCTTGGCTGTCCTCTACAAGTGCACACTTTGTTCTACTTTCTATCAGATCATTCGCTTAACTCTTGAGGAATAATCTCTGTTACCTTATTTTCTGTCCCACTTCTAAGCTTCATGAGCTAGATCCCCCCTTTATAAGCTGAATACCCCTTTGCATTTTTTGTTGCTTATAACAATAGCATATATATATGTATATATATATATACATATATATATATTTGAATTCAAATAGAAAGAATATCAATTAGCTTATGATGAAGACATCAGTATTTATAATTAGAGCTGAGAGTCTATGGATATAGCTCAGTGGCTCAGTTTGTTTACCTAACTTATATATAGCCTTGGATCTGATCCCAAGTGCTTCAAACAGTGACAATAATATTTAAGAATGGGGATATAATTCAATTGGCAAAGTGTCTGCCTAGCATCTATCTATCTATTTATTGATCGATCGATCAATTGATCTATCATTTATCATCTATCTATTTCTATATCATATACATATGAATAGAAAGTGGAGATAATTTATGATTGATATTAATTTTCTTTTACTCACAGTTTCTGAATATGAGAAAGACAGAGACAGAAGCAGAGACAGAGAAAGAAATAGAGAGGAGAGAGATTTTTCTATAATATACATTTGAGGGCATAGAGCAGAGATAACATTGTGCTGATTGATGGAGACAAGCCTGGTGATTTGGCAGCAGTCCTGGTATAGTCAATGGGGTCCTCAACATGGTAATAAATAATAATTGGTGCAGACATTATCACCAAGGTCAGCCTCAGGGACAGACATTGAATCTGTAGCAGTGGTAGCTGCAGTTATGTTTCTAGTGAGTGTTGGTAGCATAGCTGACATTTCTGAGAAGCAATATACTGAGATATTCAGTAAACAAAAGAAGACAGAAATGTCCTAAAAAAATGCTGTTACCATGGAGACAGCTAACTTTGGGGGCCATCAGATAAGACACTTTCATAGACCTTTCAGTATCTTCTACTAAGAAATCGAAGGTGGCTTGATTTCCTGAAAAATAAATAGGTTTATATTGAGCTATTACAAATAAATATTTTCCTACAAATCAGCATTATTTATATATCATTTAAGAAATAAACTATGAAGGACTGAAAAGACAGCTGAGTGACATGTACTGCATGTACTGCTGTTTGTCAAGAGTATACAAGATCTGTTCTCAGCATCCCTATCAGACCGTTCTTAACTGCTGCATCTCAATTCTGGAGCATCTGAAGCCTCTAGCCCCCAAGGATACCAGCACTCATGTACACAGAAGCACATGCATGCACAGGCATGCATGCACACAAATAATTAAAAAGTAAATATTTTAGAAAGAAGAGAAACTATGAAATAAGTTCAAAATCAAAATGACCTCAAGAGATTTTCTGTACACATGAAAATACAAAAATCTAAACCAAACTTTTACATCTTCCCCAGGTTGAGAATACAGAAAAACCTTCTTGTTTAGCATAGCTAAGTTCTTTCCCCAAGTTCTCTGAATAGAAAGCCAAGTTATCTGTGGCTTCATATAAGAAAATCATGGGAAATATTATCCCCCATATTTTAAAACATTCTCATGGACTACATGGTTTTTTTCCTCTTATAAAGCATATTCAAATACCTATTTGGCATCTTAAGTATTTTTCATCACAATGTGAAATTTAATGCAATTCTAATTCACTTGTGGTGAACTGAAAGTTGGCAATGTCTCTCATCAGCCATGGGAAGGGCTGCCAGTGTTTACTCAATCCATTTTATCATGCTTGTAAGAGAACGGCTCCACCTCAGAAATAGACTTTCACAGGTACTGAGAAAATCAGTCTTGAACATCGTTCTATTTTATTTTTCTCTTGATTCTTTGTAGATATCTTGGTGAATAACAGTGCAAAGGATTATTATGTCTTTTTCTAATTTATAGCATGGGGAAGACACTTTATTTAACAACTACTTTAATGTAGTTGGTATGACCTACCAGAACACTGCTGGTACAGTGTTCAAAGTGTATATTCACTTTTAAGGCTTAGAATCTCAAACACAGACTTAATTTTTCATCTACTCACATACCATGGATCTACATTGTATTCAAACTGGTATTTACCCTCAGAATACTTAGAGGCTGGAAAAACATTAAAGTAGCTTTAAATAAAATTACAATTGCACATTTAAAATCCGATTTAACATTAAATAGTGACCTTTGAGAGGAAATTCAATCTATACAAAATTCAAGAGCGTTTGTGAAATATCAAATTTGATGGCTGATGTTTTTAGACATTTTCTTTTTACTGCTTTAAGAGTGTGTACACATCTGTTTAACTATACCATAGTTATTGCATTCTCTTCTACCTATGATGTTACACATTTAATATTTCATGAAACTGTATCTAGGAATACATTTTGTTTAACAAGGAAATGGCAATGATATGTATAAACCTATAAAGAATGATACATAAGCTACTACTTCTCATTTATAAGGTTTCATAAATAATTAATTGCTTACTTTGTTGCTTTCAATTACACTCATATTAAAATATAAATTTTTAACCTTCTTTGTTTTTTTTCTCTAAGTCTTTGGTATAGGATATTAATATATAAATCTTCTTAAAATTTAGGACAAGTTAGTAACAGTATTGTAAGAACTATATCATATATGCATCAAAATAAAATGTGAATTAATATTTATGTGGATTGCCATATATTTCAGTATAATACACTATCAAAACATAAATTTAAACATAGTTCCCTATAGCAATGTGGAATTGTTAAGCATGGAGACTGTAGTATGTTAACCATAGGAACAACCACTCCTTAGCAATTTGAAGAAAGTGTTATACTTCCCTCTTCAACCGAGTGATGAGTTAGAGAGATCCACATAATGCAAACTGGCAGATACAGTCATGATGACTTGACCCTGGGAGTAAGAAGTTGGTAGAAACTATATTTTTATAAGATTGCTGTCAGCTTGAGAGTACTTCGCCCACATGAATTTTCACTGCACCCAATCCTTGAATTAAAGTGAATACTGAATGGAAGCAAGATCCCCTTCCCCTTAGTGGCCCCTTGCTTATAAAAGTCTATCATTCCCATGAACATTGAGATAAATTTAGTTCTGAAATATTTCATACAAACACTGGATTTTGGTTGTACTTGTCCCCTCAAAAGAGTTATGTTTTGAAAGGATGGTTGAGAGCTGATGCATTCTTATAAAGTGATGAATAATTAGGGCTCTGACATGTGCCATTCACTAAATACACTGATAGAATCACAAACTCTAGAATTCATTGGAGTTGGCAAAAGATAGGATGCAAGGATAATAGGAAGGATTGTGTCAGTGAATCATTCATTACAGAGGTTGTGCCTTGTGTCCTGCAGGTTTTGTTTATCTATTTGTTTATCAGCCACTACAAAATGAGCTTCATTCTCTGCCACATCAGTATCAAATTCTGAATTGTCACCAGGACATCATCCTGGAGCCAGCCAACCATGGACTGCAAATTCTGAGACCATGAGCAAAAAGGAACAGAAAGGAAAAAGAAGAAAATGTGAACAACAACAACAAAAAACTTATCTAATGTTGTTTATGTCAGCTGTATATCATAGTGACATGAATGAACTAACACAATCAATTTGCAAATTCTTATACTATTAATCTGACAACAGATTGATCAAACTCTATACATCAGTGGTAGATGACTGTCCTTGCATGTGCCAGACTCTGGGTTACAATTCTGAATTCTCAACATGCAAGTACAAAAAAATGATGAAATTCACATATCATATCTGAAATCCTGGCATGGGGCAGGGAAAGTCCAATATGTGACTATGTTAATTTTTGTTAAATTAGCACAAAAAGCCCCCAAAGCTAGAGTATTCAATAACACAAAAGCCTTTTGAATCATTTAATAGTGAGCCTCCCAGATCTCTTTAATTAAACTATAGGAATTCTGGGGTTCTTCAGGCTATTGACCCTCATCCCTCTCATCAGGAGACTGAGAGAGAAGAGGTTATTTTGAAAGCATCTGCTAAAGTGGATTTTGTCAAATGGAATAAACTTCACTGAAACTCGAGAAAGATCTATACAAGTTTGGATAAACTGCTAAAAATAGGAAAGAAAATACTGATAATTGGACTGAAAGTGGCAGTCAATGTGCAAAGTGAAAAGAAGTTGTCAGATACCTAAAATTCTACAAGAAGAGGCAGGCTGATGAACTATTCAGCTGCAAAGAAATGTGTTACCTTCCCCTGTAGCTGGAGAGTTTTCTCTCTGGGTCCTGCCAAGCCCTGGCAGTCTGACAGCCCACTTATAAAATAAACACACAGATGCTTATATTATTCAAACTGTTTGGCCTAATGGCTCAGGCTTCTAGCTATCTAGTTCTTACATCTTAAATTAATCTCTTAAATTAATCCATTTCTATGAATCTATACCTTGCCACGTGGCTCGTGGCTTACCGGGATCTTCACATGCTGCTTGTCATGGCGGTAGCTGGCAGTCCTCCCCCTCCCCCCTCCCCTCCTCCCGCCTCCCCGCCTTCCGGTTCTCTCAATTCTCCTATCTGTTAGTCCCGCCTATACTTCCTGCCTGGCCACCGGCCAATCAGTGTTTTATTTATTGACCAATCAGAGCACACATTTGACATACAGACCACCCCACAGCATTCTCCCAGAGAGGAGAACTGTTGAGTGTGAAGCTGGCTGCCACTGGAAGTTATCCCCATAGTGTGAAAAGTAATCAAGCAATGCCAAACATTTGACCACATGTGTTTCTAATCTGTCTATAACCACTCTGGGTCTCTCGTTTTACTTGGTGTTCAACCAACCCTGCTTATATTTATTAGTCTATGCTCATCTCACTGTTTTATATTGCTGGCCTGGGGATTAATAACATGTCCTTTTAGTTTCGTATGTCTACAGATGGAGAATTATGTTCTATGAATTGTCATTGACCAATTATGAAAGAAGCCGCAATTGTAACTGGACCTGGTTTAGAAGAGGAGATGTGGAGCTTTGGGATTGATGTTGCAGTAAATAAGACCCTTTATAGCTTTGAGAGTTGTGAGTGCATTGTTCATATAAGAGATATGAGTCTGAAAGCCAAAAGACAGACTATGGATAAAAAACTGTAGGATGGTCTGCCTGAGGCCTTCCTAGTATATATCGTTATATCATCTGTTTTTACTGATTGTGAATAGAACTCATAACTTGCCTGGAATGATGTAATTCAGCAAACGTGATGAGATGTCAATTGTGTTGTAATCCTCAAAATTCCAGCATACTCAGGGTAGGGACTTCTTCTGGCATGATACATTTGATGCAAGATACAATCTGGTAAAGAAGAGTCGCTTCAAGAACTATGCATGGCCTCTAGTTCTTGAGTGAGTCTCCGGCATGACATTGAAGACCAGACCTTCAAACACAAAGAAATAACTTGTGCAGTGTGGTGGTGCACACATTTAATCCCAGCACTTGGGAGGCAGAGGTAGATGGATCTCTGAGATTGAGGTTAGCCTGGTCTACAGAGTGAGTTTCATCACAGCCAGGGCTACACAGAGAAACCCTGTCTCAAAAAACCAAAACAACAACAATAATAATAACAACAGCAACAACTTCCGGGACAGTGGAGGCATATTTTCTCCCAGAGAATGTACTGATGAGATCCCCACTATATCTAATGCCTGGGCTGTAGCCTTGTTTATCCCCAAGCAGAAAACAAATCCAGCCATTCTGACTCCTGAAGTGCAGTCATGTAGGAATACATGAAAACTATTTCAAAGATGAAAATGTTTAGTCATCTATTGTACAACAAAGAAGTCTTACACCAAGAGGTAGAAGGTAGACGGCCTTAGTAACAGGGAAAGAGAAGACTGGAGTCTAAGATGTGTGGGGGAAGGAAGAATAGGGGGGTGGATTATCCAATTAACATTCTCATAAAATTGCTACTGAGCCAATGCAAATGTACCTATCTTATGCTCCCTTCTTTGAAACTGAGCTCCTCGCCTGTCACTCCTCTCATCATGTTATCCTTATTTTCTAACCTTAAAAACGCGTTCATTTGTTTTCTCAGAAACTCCTAGTGTCGGTGTTTACACTTCTGTTACACTCATAAATTATGTGATCGTTAATAAGTCCTTAGTTGTTCCTTTCTCTAGAAACATGAATTATTTTTGTAGGTGGTGAGGTTGTAGCTGCCCTCTTACTGCCTCTGCTTCTGCTCTTCCTCTTCCTATACGGTTCTACTCTGTCTCCCATGGGTCTTGATCTGGAATATACACCCACGATTAGTTATGTTACTGAAATTTGCTTTAAATTACGTCACGGATCCCGGTGGGTCCTGTAATGAACTCTCACAAGGCATTGAGTGGTCTTGTGAGAAGTTGGGTTCCTCACCTTTCCAGTCTCTGCTACTTAAAGACTTGAAAGAAATAAAAAAGAGGACTCTTCATATCTTAAATCTTAATAATGCAGCTGCCACTGTCCTCTGTGACCCTCCCTTGAGTTCCTCATCTGAGCTCAACTGTGTGCTTTGCTATCTCTTCCTATCTGCTAACTCTTAAATGTTTACTACTCCTGTGTGCTCCCTGGCTGGTTTTTCCAGTAGATAAGGAGTTCACTGACACCAGAGTTGTGCCTTATTTAGCCTCTGATCCCTTGTGTTTATAAGATTTAGAGTAAATGATAAATAAAATTCACAAAACTGTAAAAGTAAAGTTCTCAATAATGTTTAAATTTAGTTTACCATAGAAGAATCTTCTGATTCTGAGGATGCAAATATAACTACTATCTTTGTATGAAAGATTAGGTGATTTTTTTTTTTTTTTACATTCTGTAAAAAAAAAAATTGTAAAGTTCTATTGGGATACAGTCATCCTTGCTTGATGATAATTTTTATTTATTGCATTTTTATTTATCCGTTGAGAATTCTATCTAAGATGATAATGTAGCAAAAAGAAGTATAGAGTTTCTTATATACAATATTTTGTGATCATATTGCCCTCTGCCATTACCTTCTCTTGTCCTTTTCCCACTCCAGATGATGTTCATCTTCTTCCAACTCCAATTTTACATTTATATTTTGGGGGCAAGATTTACAGGTATCCAAATTATTGTGTGTTTATGACTGCAACAGCCATGTCATATGCAGGAAAACAATTTATACTCTTCCCAAGTCCTCTAGCTCTTAACAGTCTTCCCCTATCATCTTCTACAATATACTCTGGACCCCAGAGTGGGTGGTCTTGATATTCCATTAAAGACTGAGCCCTTAACAGTCCCTTTTTCTCAACAGGAGCTACAAGTCTCTACTTCGACTGTTATCCATTGCTAAAAAGGCTTCTCTGACTAACGCCGAACCTTTTACCAGTCTACAGGTATAAACATAAGTATTTAGAAGCAGTTCAACTACTTTTAGTGAGCTCCATTTATCACAATGCGAATAGTAGATCCCCATAGAGTCCATGATCTCCCTAGCCATATGCTTTGGACCAGATTTGCAGTACCAGGAATGTATTTCTTCCTGTGCAACAAATTAGGAAGCAGTTTTTTGTTCCAATCACTCATTTCACCATTGCCTCTGTAAGCACATATTGACTGCTATGTATGGAGTCTATAGGTAGGAAAGTAAGAACTAAGGCTGCCCTTTGATCCTGGACTATTCATTCCTTCAGACAAATAAGCCTTTCACTTTGTTCACTACTGGGAATAAACTGCTGCGAAACATATGAGCCTTATCTGAGCACATGCTATATGGTATTTGATGTGGTTAAGGAGACAGCTCAGTGTATTGCACACGACATCATATATTCTATTTTAATCTCTAGTCACAGGAAGAAATCTTGAAATGCCTATACTGTTTAGATGTATAGACTCCAGGAACTGATTAAGATTGTGTAAGGTCACTGAGTTGGAGTAACCTTGATTGATGAATGGCTTTGTAAGGACAGATACTATACACAGATTTTTTTATGTGTGTAAATTCACTGACTCTCATCTATGCTATGTGAGTTGAGACTCGGCCATCCAGAAGGTCACCTACCAGTAATTGTTCTCCCTTACCCATGGACTAGAACTGTGTTCGCAAGTGAATTTCTGTTCTGTATAACATGCCTGTGTTAGTTTGTAATTAGTAACAAAGCATAGACTAGTGTGTGCTGCTATAACAAAAATCTTAACCTGGATATCTAAACAAACAAACATCCTTATTTCTCATCATTCTAAAAGCTGAGTGTCTCAGAGGAAGGTGCTGGCATGGCATTGGTAAGGATGCTCTTTCTGGTTCAAACAAGGATGGAGAGAAATCCAAGAAGTCCTACTATTACATAATTCAACTTTTGTAATTCTCTCTTTATGCTTCCTTTTGAAATACTTATGACAATTAAAATATATATTTCGCTTAATCTGCATTTGCCTAATATCTGCTTCATTTATTATAGGACACCCCATATATTTCAAATTCTACATAATTAGCATTCATGAAGGGATATAAAAATAGGAATAAGGAAGGAAGGAATCAGTAACAGGTAAATACCATATTGCAAAGCAGCCTTTTCCTTTTATGACTAGTGTTAGTGAGTTTTGCATTACTGTGACACAATAAACATTGTAATAAGGAGAAAGGCTCATTGTGCTTCACAGATTAGAATTTTCTTCATGGGAGCTTGGCTAAATTACATTTGGACAAAAGGCAGTCCGTCTCAGTGTATGGTAGAAGAATACCACTCATCTCCTAGTGCCAGGAAGCAAAGAGAAAGACAGCTTGCTCTGAGAACAGCATTCCTTAAGGCCACTAATCTGCAATTCAGTTGATAAGTTAATACATTGGTAAGGTCAGAGACACCAGAATCTAGTTACCTCCCTAAGATGCCATCTCTGTTGAGAGTTACTACTGCTCAGATGCCACTGCTGTATGCTGCTGCTATATTGTTAAAGAGCATCTGATGCATGAGACCTTGTAAGGGTAGGCATTTAATAACCAGACAATAGCTCTTCCTCTTCCACCCTCTAGAGCAGGACTTCTAAATTTTTCTTTCCTCTTGTGACCTCTTTTCACCTGAGATATTTTATTAGGCTTTTTATATAAGTACATAATGCATAAATATACACATATGCAAAATCAAATATTTACTGGTAAAAAATCTCTAAAAATCATTTTAAGCCAATACTTTATCAGAATTTTTATTTTATTTTATTTTACCTTTTATAAAGGATGAAAACAAATTTTCCTACTAATGAGATGAATATACTTGTTTCTTTTTACATAGAAAATTAAATCTTAGCTTAACATTTTTTGGGGGGGGGAGGAAAGGGTTTATTTGGCTCACATTGCCACATTGCTGTTCATCACTGAAGGAAGTCAGGACAGGAACTCACACAGGGCAGGAACCTGGAGGCAGGAGCTGATGCAGAGGCCATGGAGGATGCTGCTTACTGGCTTGCTTTCTCTGGCTTGCTCAGCCTGCTTTTTTGGTGTGTGTGTGTGGTCTGATTGTTCTTTATTTTATATCTAGAATCCACTATGAGTGAGTACATACATAACCGTCTTTCTGGTTTGGTTACCTCACTCAGGATGATTTTTTCTAGTTCCATCCATTTGCCTGCAAATTTCATGCTTTCATTGTTTTTCTCTGCTGAGTAGTACTCCATTGTGTATATGTACCACATTTTTTTTCATCCATTCTTCCGTTGATGGGCATCTAGGTTGTTTCCAGGTTCTGGCTATTACAAATAGTGCTGCTATGAACATAGCTGAGCATGTATCTTTATGGTATGAATCAGCATTCCTTGGGTATATGCCCAAGAGTGGGATGGCTGGGTCTTGAGGTAGTTCGATTCCTAATTTTCTGAGAAACCGCCATACTGATTTCCACAGTGGTTGTACAAGTTTACATTCCCACCAACAGTGGAGGAGTGTTCCCTTTGCTCCACATCCTCTCCAACATTGGTTGTCATTGGTGTTTTTGATCGTAGCCATTCTAACAGGTGTAAGGTGGTATCTCAGAGTCATTTTGATTTGCATTTCTCTGATGATTAAGGATGTTGAGCATTTGTTTAAATGTCTTTCAGCCATTTGTAGTTATTGTTTTGTGAATTCTCTGTTTAGCTCTTTAGCCCATTTTTTAATTGGACTGTTCAGTACTTTGATGTCTAGTTTCTTGAGTTCTTTATATATTGTGGAGATCAATCCTCTGTCAGATGTGGGGTTGGTGAAGATCTTTTCCCATTCTGTTGGCTGTCTTTTTGTCTTATTGACTGTGTCTTTTGCCCTGCAAAAGCTTCTCAATTTCAAGAGGTCCCATTTATTAATTGTTGTGCTCAGGGTCTGTGCTGTTGGTGTTTTACTTAGGAAATGGTCTCAGGTGCAGCTTAACATTTAATACTACAAAATGTCTTCAACATTTTTCAAAGTTCATATATGTTTTGATTTTATAATCATCAATATTGAGAATGTCCAATCACATAAATACACAATATAAAATGTCAAAAGTATGTTCCAGGCTATTTCCAAAATTACTTTTTTTTTTTAATAAAACTCGAGTGAGAAACTGAAACAGTAATTTTAAAATAAAATGTTCTGACACAATGCAACCTAAAGATATATTAATTTGATATTTATATGCTGGAGAATGAACATATTAAAAGTAATTGTTTTCTGTATTTAAACTTTTATGTTTCTGTAAGGGCAGAGAACATTGCACATATAATAAATACACAACAGTTCATAATATACAGCAGGTTTGACTCTTACAGAGGTGGTTAGGCAGTCTTATTTGATGGCATGCTCAGAGCGCAAGCTGTGTGTTTATAATAAAGGCTACTTTGAAACCAGGTAATATAGCTTCATGCTTTTGGAAACACCTCAGATTTATTATATTTTCAAGTTGGAATTAATTCCTTCTTGTTGTGTGCTCAGAAAATGTTTCCTGTTGCCAAGTTTTCCACAGTCTCCACATTTCAGTCATTCAACCCTATATGGGGTCAAGACCAATGTGTTTGGGTTTTCTCTTATGCTCAAAGCTCATATGAGGCACACAACATTCAAGATTCTCCAACAACAAAAGACTAAGGATGCAAGGTTGTGCTCTATACCTTGGAAAGGCAAGAAAACTCTTAGTGAATGTGTATTATTGGCAAGGACCAGAGCCTTAGACCCCCAGGAAACTGTATACACTTTCCTATAGGTCAGGTGTGGAGCTGACAAAAATCATTTGGTCCAAGTGAGAATACTGACAGAGTATTTATAATTGATTGATCAGCACATGGGAAAACTAGCAACTGTAGCTTCCTCCTCCTGGATTTTTATAGCCTGGGACTGCTCATCTACAGATTTAGCCTACTAAGACTAGCTAACCCCTTCACTCTGTGGTTCCCATTGTTGCTATAGTTGATGTCATTCCTCTGTCAGAGTGCACACAACCCACCTGACCACAGCTTTTCTGTGTATCTGTGTCTGTGTGTCTGTCCTCTCTTTATTCCTTTGTCATGCTACCCTTAGTCAGGTTTCTATGGCCAAGGCATGCTGGACACTGCATACTATGTTCTATTAGATTCCATATATTAGATTCTTAATTTCCTAAACTTATACTCCAGAACTTTTCAATCAATTGGCAGGTTAATATTTTCAGAAATCCATGATGATACTTACATTTAAATTTGCTACAAAAGCTAGTGATAAGGTATATTGCTTAGCAGTTTCCAAAGGGAACATTTTCCTTCGCCACTGTCTTGCATCTTGATCATCACTGAAATGTGTCAGAAAATCTCTGAAACTGACTGCAGTTTCTCTTTCTCTGTCCTTTCCCTCCCACATTATTCACCTTTCTCCCCCATTTTCCATCCTTTTTTTCTTCTATAAAGTGGCCACAGGAATCTCATACAAGGCTAAATATTTTGAAGTAGATAGAAAAATAAGGTAGCAGGGAGGTCTGGTCATCTGTTTATATAATTGACTTATTCTGTCTAGATTTGCTTGGGCAGGTTCTCCCAATACCACCTTCAACTTCTGCTGGTTTATTGTTTATTGTTATGACACAACACTTCAGCCAATAATTAAGTTATTAAATCAGCCAATTAAGTTATGAATCACAGAGTTAATTCACTCCACATGAGCAGTTTTTATCATGTCTTCAAATTTAGAGATCGTATTACAAGATATAGATATCTCATCTCAAAATCTCATTGGCCTGTGCCTTAACTCTTTTGTATGAGTTTTTCAAAGATGCATCATACAATGATATTTTTATATATCAGGGGTGGGTATAATGTGGCTCATGGCAATATGTGACTCTGGACCATTTTTGTAAAGTTCTTTTGGGACACAGTTATATTTGCTTGATAATTTTTATTTATTTCATTTTTATTTGTCCTTTGAGAATTCCATCTATTAGTGTATTGTATTATTATTGTATCCACCCTCTATTTTCCCCATCTAACTCCTCCTAGATCCCTCCAGTACATCCCTTTCCTAACTTTGTCTTTCTCTTTTTAAAAGCAGTATATCTCAGTATACCTAATTAGTGCTTCCCACATAGTGGGGGACAATCAGTTGCAACATGATGAACCTATCATTAGTCACAACCTCAAAGAAAGATAATCATCTACCCCATTTCCCATCAGCTACAAATAGCTCCTCAGATACAAGTGAACTTCATGAGTCTTTCCCACCCTTGTGGGAATTTTCCGTGCTTGAATAGGTCTTTTGCATATACCACAGTTTTGAGAGTTCTTGAGTACAGCAGGTATGGCATGCTCTAAAGATGACATTTTACAGTAATCTTCCCTGTTTTCCACATCTTACAATCTTTCTGCCTCCTCTTCTATGATATTATCTGTACATAGGGGTTGATATGAATGTACTATTTATGGCTAGGCACTCACAATCACTTACTCTCAGCACTTGCCCCAATTATGAGTCTGCAAAAAGAAGCTCCTCTGACCAAGGTTGACAGCAGCCCAGATCTAAGGCTATAAGAATAAATATTTAGAAGTCAAATTGACATCATGATCACTTCGCAAAAATCATAACAGGGCTGCATATGCACTCAAATGTTATGATGGTAGAATTTTATAATGATAGTATGTCAAAAGCATTTGATAATTACAGCAGAGACCCCCAAGACTCTCGAAGTCTAAAATATTCCCCATGTCAGTCATTTCCAGAAAAGACTTGTTGGTTTCAGCTCAACAATATCTTTCGATCAATAGTATTTTTTGATCTGCTGCTGATGTGATTTGAATAGCACAGCAAATACAAGCTACTGGGCCAGCTCGTATTCTGAGCTTCATTGTAATTTGCTAGAGTTATTCCACTCCATATACGAATCCTCAGATTTGGTACATATGTTTTTCAGTAATACAAAGTATCTCTTAAGTACTGGCTTCATTTCAGTGGCATGGAGTTCTACTGTCCCAGAAAATACTAGATGGTTAGCTCATTAAAAATTTCATCAGAACCTGCATGGTAATGCCCAGCTGTAATTGCAACACTTTGAAGACTGAAGCAGAAAAATTGCAAGCCAGGAGGCAGGATAAGACTTCTTCTCCAAGAAATAAAAATAAAGCAGACAAACAAAATCCAAACAGCAAAATATCATGTGTTGCAGTGCCTTTGTATTAGCCAACATTCCAACATTATATACAGAGTATTTGGTTATTTTTGCTTCTCAAGGTCTCCACAGAGCATCAGAGGAGATGGTCTGCAAAAATAACAAAGCCATCAGAATCCCTTCCAACATGCCGTGACATAATTGGACAGACTAGATTTGGACCTGGGGCAATATCATGTGTTATGTATTTTCTGCTTCAATGAATGCTTTTGATTTTCATTCCTGATGGTCCATGAAATGAAATTCATGTACTAGGTTAATAGCGATTATATTAATTTTTTTACCCTTAGTGTGGCTAATTACTGCCAAGTTAGTGGCTTAACATAAATTTGTCATCCTATAGTCTAACGTACATCTCACAAAAATAAGATTTAAAAAAATTGCAGGGTGTATTCCTTTCTGTAGGTTCTTGGAGAGAGTGGCTTAATTCATCATTTCCACCTTTGTAGGCTCCACACTTTACTTAGTTAGCAATAGTGATCAATGTTATTCTTAGAGTGCCTTTCTATGTGTCCTTCAGGTATATACTTCCAGCTTACATTCAACACATCACGATAAACCAAAGTAATTATCCTGTACTAATAAGATTGCTATTTGGTGACCTTGTTTGTTTTTTCTCTGTTAATTTTCTGTATGCACTGGTTTAGGGACTTAGGAAAAGTACTTCTTTATGAGGTCATTTTTGTGGCCACCATAGCTGCTTATTGAGTAAGAATTTGTGTTGCTTTCTTCCAGGAAAATATATCATGGTCAAGTGTAAGTGGATATGCTAGTTAATTAAATACTATAACTTGTATTGTCATATGCCACAGCTTACTGAACTTTGTTTTAGAAGCCACTGTTGATGAATTAATTAAATATGTGAATTGGAAGGGAAGTGAAATTTTAATTCTTTCAGTCTGGTTTCATTTTCAAATAATTGACACAGATTAAAGCACTGTGAATTTGTATTCTGGCTAGGGAGAAAAGTCCGTATTGGAGACTTCTGTTTATTCTTTTCTACAATAGTGTTCTCATTCCACAACAGAGAAGTAATTCTGTGGTTCTACAAGCAGCTGGGTAAATCACTGTGAGCACAATTGGGGACTTCAAAAATAATAAGGAGTATTAAATTTATGGAATGTGTAAAGATAGATGCTATATGAGTCTGTCATACAGCATCTGCACCCTAACTCCAATGGTTAGTGTGTTATGGTGTTTCTTTTTCTATGCCAACCCTGGTTCAGACTGTACTTCTAACAGCTCAAGAAGGATTGCAAATCTCTCTTTTGAAAATAAACAATTACTTTGAATAATGAATGCAGACCATTTGGGAAAAAATGAAGCAATAGTTCCTATACATATTTGTGGTACCATTATAATCACTCAAAACAAAGGTCTGGTTTTAACCTTTTTATTTTTCTTTTTTATTTATTCTTTGTATTTTTCACCTCATGCATCTTGATCCCATTCATTTCCCATCCCTTTGTATCATCTGCCCTCTGCCCTTGCAGCACCCTCCACAACCGCCACCAATAAAATTTAAGAGAAAAGATAAAAAGAAAAAAATCTCCTCATGGAAGCTGTAGTGTGACACAGTAAGTCACACAGTAAATGCTTTTGTCCATATATCTTTATTTGCAAGTGTTCATTGCAAAGACTCATTAGTCTGGTAACTTTTTAACCTGTTAGTGTAAAAAGGAGTTACATCTATTAAGGGAGATTTCCCACTCACCCCCCATGTATACATTTTGTAATATGGAGTACACTACCTAAGTTGTAGTTGGCATAGTTCTGATACAGCTTCGAAGGTATCTTTGCCCTGGTGTGTGCCCCCTTACTTAACCACCTTCTCCTCAATATGGAAAGTATTAACAAATATGAGTTCACACTGACATCCAGATTATCAATCATTTGACTTAGAGCTAATCAAAAGGCAGATTATCTCAGTGGGGGTGTTCCATTCAGACAATTCTCTAAAACATATTTGGGCCTTCCTGAAATCTTAGAAATAAGGAGTTCCGAATGATGTCCAACATAGGCGAAGTTGACAAGGACCTAAGTGTAGCCTGTGGTCTAAGAGCAATCCTTGACTTACACACACACACACACACACACACACACACACACACACACACACACACACACACAGAGAGAGAGAGAGAGAGAGAGAGAGACAGACAGAAGACAGACAGACAGACAGAGACAGACAGACACAGACACAGACACAGACACAGAGGAGGAGAGAGAGAGAAATATCCTGTGGTCTAAGAGCAATCCTTGACTTACACACATACAGAGAGAGAGAGAGACAGAGACAGAGACAGAGAGAGACAGAGAGACAGAGGTGTGGAGGGGAAAGAGCTCAGTGCCACTACTTTAAAGAATGAAATTCTACTAACACCTGAGTGACTCTGAATGAAGGGCTGTATAATCAATTGCGAAATCTGTCCTGGGGAACACTTCACTTTCAATCTAATGAGACTCTTGGCACAGGCCCTAGGTAACTTGTATCCAACACTTATCTTGCATAAAGAAGATGGGTGGTTGTGTTGTTTTAAAATACAAAGGCTTCAGTAATTAGTGAAGTAAAAATAGAAAGAAACATGAAAATTATATGATTAACAAGGGTTTGTAAGAATTCTTAGTGTTTTAAACTGAAGGGAGCAGGTAAAAGCACCTTGGCCTGAGTACTGTCATTTTTACTTCAGACTCCATTTTACCTGCAGGGTGAAGTAAAGCGCAGGTTCCCAACCCCTCGGAGAGATGAGAACTTTCCAGTGGCTGATCAACCTCCTCCCTAAACCACAGAAATAGTTGTTACGCATCTTTAGTTCTTTAGAAACATTATGGTTGTTCCTAACGACAGAAGGAACAAATGAATCTGATTGGTTGAACTGAAAGACTTACATTGTATATTGGTTGACAATGACAGAACATTAAAGGAAGCCCCTAATCTCTAAATCCTGATTGGTAAAAATTGTAACTGTTGCTTGGCAACAAATATTTGTGATTTGTATGCTTACGACCCCCACTTCTGCCCCTGCATGGGGCTGTCAGGAGAAACAAAGCTCCCAAGTCCTTGTCCTGAAGCCCTGATTGATCAGTGACCAGAGGCTTATGTAGTCAACTATTAAAATCTTTGGAACCCATAAGTGTTGTCTCTCTCCTTCCTTATGGCACATGGGCTCTAGGTGTAACAAAACTTCACTGCCAAGGGATGTCAATACTGAGAAGGGAACAAGGTCCCCTCCCTAACTCAGAAGCTATCTCCAAATGAAAACTCTTTGCAAATGAAAAACTGATTTTTTTCTAAAGGTGTCTCACTGTACACACAATAGACTCTTAAGGCCAGTTCCCCCAGCCAGCACAACGAACTCGCTGGCATTATTGGAGGTGCCTTGTCTCATAATACTTTGTAAGGGCCTTTGTTTGTTTGTTTTGTTATGTTTTGTTTTGCTTTTCCTCCTGACAGGTCCTTTGAGTATATATAATGATTTCCGGTTTTGTACTTTTATGATATTCCTATGTGTAAGAATTTGTGTTTCTTGGCATCTCTGTATGGTTCTTGTGCTTTTTCTTTGGCTCTCTATTTTTTTTTCCTGTTACGTCCTATTATGTTTTCCCCCTTTGTTTGTTTGCTTTAATATCATATTTACTTATTCATTTGTTTGTGTATTTATTTATTTAGTTCTTTTGTGATACTTGCTTTCTAATGAGAGGGAAAACCAGAAAGGATGTGGATTTGGATGGTTAGGGGACGTGGGGAGGAGCTGGGGGAGGGAACTATAATCAGAATATAGTGTATGAAAAAAATCTTATGTTCAATTAAAAATAGAAAATTCTACAGCATATGGACAAGGAGTGGCCCACAGCATTGCTTTCCAGAAAATACCGGAAACAAATTGTGAGCAATAAATAAGTTCATGCAAAAATGCAAGACTACGAACGTATCTTAAGAGCCATAAAGTACAGAAAGTGCTAACCTCTGCATTTCTAAATTTTGAAGCATACAGACAATTCAAACAATATAATGATTTTATTTTAATGATTTGTAAAAAATAAATTTATGATTGACATATTTCTCATTATTGAAAAAAAACTTATTGCCTCAAGTAAACAAAATGGGTCTTGTACTCTGTATTACTTCAAATAGACCAATCATTTCATTAGAATAAAAGCTGCTGGGTGTTTGGTGTCATACTGAAGTAAACATTTCCATTGTTGGTGTGTGTGTGTGTGTGTGTGTGTGTGTGTGTGTGTGTGTGTGTGTGATTTTAACTACTTTCCATGTATAGGAAATTATTTAATTATGTTGGCCCTAATCAATACAATCACAGCATCTCCTTGTGGTGGTATTTTAAGAGCACTTGAGATGTTTGTTTTCCATTTTGTACATTTAATTACAAATCATATTTATCTGAAGTGTGAGTGTTTTATGATCTATTTTTTCTTCATGATTAGCATAGTGTTTTGGTACAAGCCTAATGCTAAAAATGTTGCTTATTTTTTTGTTTCAAGCAAAATATTTTCCCTTCTTAATTATTATAGGTATAGTTCAAACAAAATGCACAATTGTATTCTTTGTCCTATTCTTGGCAGATATATAATATTCTGCTTCAATCAATCTAAACATGTAGTTTTAAATTACATGTTATCTGTATCTGTGTGTACCTCTTGTTACTTTCTTTTGCTAATTTTACATAAATCTATGATTTTAAACTGCTTATTTTTACCTTTCAATATTTTTTTTAGCCACTGCTATAAGGGAAACATTAGAAGCACCCATTGTATTTATTAACTTCATATCCTAAATTTTCCTTTTAGCAAGAATTTCAGGGGCTGGAGAGATGACTCAAGAGGTTAAGAGCACTGGCTGCTCTTCCAGAGGTCCTGATTTCAATTCCCAGCAACCACATGGTGGCTCACAACCATCTATAATGAGATCTGGTGCCCTCTTCTGGCATGCAGGCAGAACACTGTATACATAATGAATTAAAAAAAAAAAGAATTTCATTAATTACCAAGTCAGATAACCTACCAGTATAACACATCTAGTAGGTAGGGAATACATTATTTCAACACAGCATATGGCTTTTATAGTGTATTGATGAATTCTATTTCACATACTTATAAAATGTAAAGGTGTTTATAAAAAAAAAGACAGAGAAAAAACATGCCAATATCCCTGAAACATGGCATGCTATATAGTAAAACATCCCCAGAAATAGCAAACAAACAAACCAAATGCAGCATTTTGAGTTTTGAGGTGAAGTCAATCATTTAGATTATCACAAGAAAATGAGATGTTCTAAAAAAGTTAAATATTTATTGTATGCATTAACCTTTATAGTCTCTAATTCATCAGTATGCTCATTAGTTAAGTGCTCATAGTTCTTACCTTATCCATGTTAGAGTTAGTGTTCTTAATTCTGCAGAATACAACCAAAGAGAAATAGAAACAAAAGGAAAAATTTACCTATAAATTAGCTCTTTGTTTATTTTAGCATTGTTCCTCTGTGTACATTTTTACTGCTGAGCATGTAGTATTGCATAGCCAATATAGGCTTATCTTGGAAAAGACTGACTCTCCCACTCTCAGCTGCCATTCATTGTTTATAGCTCTTCATCTAGGGGTGGGGCCTTGTGAGATTTCCCTCATCCATGTTGGCAAGGCAACTGGCAATATCACTGGTCAGGTCTTGTTTAGGTAGCCATACTGTTGAGATCTCCCGGGTGGAACTTCCTGTCCTTTACAGAAGACAGTCTCACAGAAGTCATGCTAGTCTGTGGTTGATATATTGTGCACCCCAATAAACTTATTTGGGGGATCAGAGAACAGAACAGCCACTATATTAAACATAGGTTTAGGCAGTAGTAGCACATGCCTTTAATCTTAGCATTCCGGAGGGAGAGATCCATTCAGTTCTCTGTGAGTTCAAAGCCACACTGGAAACAGCCAGGTATGGTGGGTGACATACACCTTTAATTCTAGGAAGTGATGGCAGGAAGAAGAAATGTTTATAAGGCATGAGGACCAGGAACTAGAACCCCTTTAGGCTTTTGAACAGCAGTTCAGCTGAGATCCATTCAGATGAGAACTCAGAGGCTTTCAGTCTGAGGAAACAAGAACAGCTGAGAACTTGACAAGGTGAGGTTCCATGTGGCTTGTTCTGCTTCTCTGGTCTTTTAGAATTCACCCCAATACTAGTCCTCTGGCTCTTAAAATCTTTCAGCCCTCTCTTCCAACATGTTTCTGAGGCTTTAGGTATATATGTTGTGCTGTAGATGTATTAATTGGGGACAGCCAACCCATGGTAAGTTGTTCTCTGAATTTTGAACACTTACTGGTTTCTGTTATGACTCTTTCTGCTGCAAAAAGATGCTTCTTTGATGAGAGATGAGAGCTACATGTGCCTGTGGGCATTAGAATGCAGGTAAACGTTATCCCGGTTTATGAAAGTGGCTGTAATGGACTCTTCCTCTAGGTTCTGTGGCCTCACCAGCCCTGGTAGTAGACTGAGTTTACTATATCATGAATGCATTCCCTTCTACTGAGTGAGCCTTAAATCTAAGTAGAAGGTTGCTGGTTACCACAAGATATAAGGGAAACCCTTGAGCCTTTGGGGCCATCTTGCCATAATGGTCATAGCTGTAGTCTGTAGGCTTCACAGTTGGGTAGGGCTATTGATAGCTTGACCCCTTGGCAGCTTGGATAAATAGTTTCAATGAGTCTCCTGGCTGAGATTTCACCTACGTCAAGATGCCAAGTGACAGAATTGAACAAAATAAGAGGGAAAATGGTCACAATAGTAGAGAGTTCATTTGTGGGTGTTACAGATGGATTAACAGGTAAAAGTTTAGAAGAAAAACTTGTGAGTGGTATGAGAAAGAGCAAAGATTGAAGATAAAAACAGATCAAGTAATTTAATAAAAATATGTGCATAAATGGATGTGGTGATATATTGTGTACCCTAATAAACTTATCTGGGGATCAGAGGACAGAGCCAGCCACTAGATTAGACTTAGAGGCCAGATGGTGGTGGCACACACCCTTAATCCTATCACTTGGGAGGCAGAGATCTGTCTGGATCTCTGTGAGTTCAAGGCCACACTGGGAACAGAGTCAAGTAGTGGTGGCACACACCTTTAATCCCAGCACTTCAGATCCCATGCCTTTGCTTGGAAAGCCCACACACCTTTAATCCCAGGAAGTGACATGGCTGGGTAGAGAACAGTATATAAGGCTGAGGAGACAGGAACTAAGCAGCAGTTCAACTAAGACCCCCAGGGTTAAGAACTAGTGGTTTGCTCTCTGCCTCTCTGATCTTTAAGCTTTCACATCAATATCTGGATCGTTTTTTTTTTTTTTAAATTAATAAGACCTTTTAAGATTCATGTTACAGAAGGGAAAACTTTCGCCATTTAAGATAATCCCCCAAATTATTAAGGTGGAGGTTAGCACTCTAATTTTTGGACAGGAAGTTGTATGCTGGAACATAAGAAAAATATTATAAAATTAACTAAAAATCTTTCATTAAAAATATTTGCTTTTATTATTCCTTCTTTGTCCTTTTCTCAGCTCTCTTATTTTACAAGATGGCTCAATCAAAACTGAGGCAAATATTATGTAGATGATGTGAGTGGGTCATGTGGGCTGGATGTGGATGTGCTTCACATCTGAGAAGCAGCTAAGCATTGCTTACACTCATAGTCTTTAATTCTCATTGCCATGCTTTCCAGTCTTCATGCAAAAGCCTATTCATTCCTGACCTGAGAAACTAGGAAATTTTGATCATAGATTTCTACTTAAATGTGTTTTATGATGTAAGATCATATGAGGTCATACTTTCAAGGCAGGTAAGTAGTATTCTGTACATATCAACATCAGTTCAAGTTTATTTTAAATGAAAACACACAGATATATTCCTTTTATATTCCATGGTACAGTAATGTTTTATCATTTTTCCAGAAAGGGAAAGATACATTTCCTTGCTTCCAGTGGTCATAGAATTGGTAGTACCTTAGTATTATATCTTACAAATTGGCAAATTATATTATAATCACCATAGACATTGGAAAGTTTTAATTCAAGTAGATACTGTAAATGAAAAAATATACTGTTAACAGTTTTGCCTGGTAGTAGTAGTCAGATTTACCAAAATTTTGTTTTATCTTGTAAATGTGCCAATTTAGACAGTGAAAAAGACAAGATATGATTCATATTGGCTGAAAACTATAGAATAACTATAACTGATAAAAATAAAAGATTATAAAAAGAGGGTACTTATGTACTTATGTAATCATATTCCAGATATACAAATATTGTTAAAACCTTTACACAAATCTGTGTTTAAAGATTACATCACATTATTGACAAAGTAGAAGACGTATGACTGTTCTGCAAGCTTGCTGTATTCTAAAGCTAACAGTTTCTGACAGGTGTTCCCATTATGTAATAATATAACCTCAACATGAAGCTATGCTCAGTGCAAAATATGTAATCACAGCTCAAAACTAGTATCTTAATGAGAATTATACTAATGAGGAATTGCTAAGGCAATAGTTCATTCTGAAACGAGGAAAGCCAATTTTGATTTAATCATATTGAAATGCTAATTTGAATGCATTTAAGTATGTTCTGTAAGCATAAACTGAATTATTATCATTATTGTGCTGATTGTTGTGTGTCATTTAATTAGCAATCATGGTATATTTGAGTTTGGAAAATATGATGCCCTTAGTTCTAGGGATTTCTAATGCATTTTTTTTTCTGTAACACAAAGTACATTATATAACAGTTTCTCAGGCTAACTTGGAAACATCAGCCTGCTTGGGGCCACAGTGGTCTGAGAGTGATGGTAGTTGGGAGCAACCTGAGTGGAGGGAGGTACAAGGTGTGCTGACTATTCCTCTGAAGTCATAGAGTAGTGCTAACTCCTTAGCATCACCCTAAGATCTGTCCCTGTGAGGGCCATAGATATCTATAATGCTACTAAGGGTAAAGGAATCAAAAATAGTTCCTGTTGTTTCAAAGCTGTTCCTGGCTAGAAACATGAGGTTGCAGAATTGATGAGTTATTACCTTCTTTATTTAATGTTCCATATAGATTACTGTGTTTGTCATGTATTTGATAAGTGTTTATAATATAATATTGTTTTTCTGCTTTCAACTGATTAAATAATGCATATGTTTACTATTTTAATCAAGACCCTACTTTTGAAGAGAAACAACATGAATGCCATTACATAGTAAAAACCAACAAATGAATGTGTAATATGATACAGAGCAGAATAAACAAGTAAAATACTTCTAAAAGGTACTTTTTTGAACATATAAAAAACCTATAGAAAGAACTCTATAATGATTATGAAATGTTCATTCATCCTGTCTTAAGATTTTTCCGATTCCCAGGTATACTAAATATTAAATATTTAAATAAATAAAAATGGACTTTGAAGAGTATAGAATTCTGTCAAGCTTATTATAATTATAACCACTTAAAGAAACTACTAATATCAGCATAAAATTCCTCATATTTTTTAATTTGAACTATTTTTAGACGAATATAAAAATCATCTTGCATGAAATTTGATGGCATATGATATAAACATATACTGAAGTTTCTGTCTAGAGAATAGAGGATAAATATTAATATTTATTATTTCACATTGCTTTTTAGATTTCTAATTAAAGCATAATTACATCCTTTCCCTCTTTTCTTTCTTCTCTCCAACTGTTCCCATTCACTCTCTAGCGCTGTATCAAATTCATGACCTTTCTTTGAAATATATATATATATATATATATATATATATATATATATTCCTAAATATATAAATACAACCATTTAAAGTTATATATATATAGTTGCAGGGCTGACCACTTGGTATGAGATAACTAATTTGGGACTTTTCCTGGGGGAAGACTACTTTTACAATTTGATTTTCTTTACTGATAACACTTATGTATATGAATGGAAAGAGAGTGGTATAAAACTTTAGAAATAGCAATATGGTGATATATTGTGTACCCTAATAAAGCTTGCATGAGCAACAGAGGACAGAGCCAGCCACTAGATTAAGACATAGAGGCCAGACAGTGGTGGCACACACCCTTAATTCTGTCACTCAGTAGGCAGGGCAGAGAAAGGTGTGAGGAAACAGAAACTAAAGCAATTCATCTGAGACCCTTTTGGAGGAAGACTGAGAGGATTTCAGTCAGAGGATTTGTGGAATTGGTGAGGTTAATAGGTGGTGGCTGTGGCTTGCTCTGCTCTTCTGATCCTTCAGCTTTTACCCCAACATCTGGTACCAGATTTTTTATTATAAGGCCATCTAAGATTCAAACAGCATAACATTCTCATATTAAATGAGTTGTAAGGTATTTTCCATAATTAGAGTTTCAAAATGAAGTACTTTATTGTACTAGTTCCCTATTTATATTGTAACATATTGCAACATAATAGTTTTGAAACACAAATTTGTTATAATTCTGGAAGCAAGAAGGCTGTAATGAATTCTTCATTGCTAAAATATTGTTAATATATTCTTTTGATTAATTTGTTTCTCTCATCCTAGTGGGTTAAATGGTAATTAGTAAGTATTGGATCCCAGGTTGCTGCATTCCTCCACTGCTGATATAACAAGCCAAATCAAACAAAATTAATAAATCTAGATTTAATAAACAGGGCAATGCAAAGCAGAGCACTCCTGGATGGCTCTCAGGAAGGCAGGAGACAGAACACAGAGGATCTGGGGAGAAAGAGAAGTGGAGCTTCCACCTAATCATCCCAGACTCTGAGTAAATGGATGCCAAGAGCTCAGGTGAAGCTTCCATCAGAACAGTAATCCTCCAAAATATATCTATATTCTAATCCTTGGAATCCTGAATGTTGCCTTCCATGGAAACACTGCTCTGAAGATTTAGTTAAAGACATGGAGACATGGAGATTGCACTGTATATTCTACAGGAAAGAAGAATGTAGCTGTAGAACAAGGAATAAGGACAATCTGTCGATAATGGGCAAGGAAGGCACAACTCTTCCATGGAGTCATGATGATGGATGGATAAGATCCTGCCAATCACTGTACCCAGAGTTTGAGGCTCTAGAAATACGAGAGAATAAATTCATATTTTGAATATCACTAAATTTGTGGTAACTTGCCACAATAGCTACAGAAACTAAAATGCCCACCCCTTGGTTTTTAATTTATCTATTTTCATTAATTATCCTATTAGTTATTCTAGAAGTTATAATTATTTTTAAGTTCTATATTCATAGGTTAATATATTTGAGACAGGCAACTGTAACAGTTAATAGGTTTGGTTTAATCCTTTTAAAATATCAATGGCGTTCTTGTTGTTTGTTTTGTTTTTTGGTTTGTTTTGTTTTGGTTTGGTTTTTCGAGACAGAGTTTCTCTCTGTAGTTTTTGATTCCTGTCCTGGATCTTGCTTTGTAGACCAGGCTGGCCTCAAACTTACAGGGATCTACCTGTCTCTGCCTCTTGAGTGCTAGGATTAAAGGCATGCTCCAACGCCACCTGATCAATGACATTCTTTGCAGAAATATTTTTGAAAAACTAGAATTAGTATAGAATAACAATAGACCTTCCTATAGTTTGGATTTTAAAAGTCTCTGCCAAAGGTCCATATGTTAAAAGTTCATCTTGGCACTTACAGAAGGTGACAGAAATTGTGTGAGGTGGGATCTAATGGGAATTAGTTTTTTAGAGAAAGTCTCTTTGAGATGGCTGAGATAGCTCTTTGTCATGTCTATTCGTGGCCTTGAGGTGGATTTTTTACACCCTATCCTTCCTGCCTGCTGTGGGGCCTTGTCACTGGCCTAGGAGCAACAGAACCAACTGATTATGACCTGAAACTTTAAAACTAGGAGTCAAAATAAATGTCTTTCCTCTTTTCAGACAGGAATTTCAGGTATTTGTTATAATGGTGGAATGTTACTCCAGAAAGACCCCAAATAACCAAATCAATGGTGAATTCTTGGGACTCAGTTATGTAGTTTTCTTCAGTGATTTTTCAGTACTTAACTGAGATAATGTTAAACATCCAAACTTCCTTTGCCAAGATAATCCTAACATTGGCAAGGAAGTGGCTTGGCTTTCTTTTTCAAACAGTTTGGTTTGTCAATCTATATGTAGAAATCAACAATTTTTCTCTTCCAGATCTTATGAAATCAGACATTTGTTGAGGCAGCAAACTGTTTAGAGCACCATTTTGCATCAATCATATGTGTCTCTTTGACAGACTGATATCCAACTACTTTTTTGTTGCATTCCCAAATACTGAATATTATTTGTTTGCTTTCATCTTGGTTTCTTATAATCATATGTTAATATTTGAAAACCTTCTGTCCTTGATGGAAGCCTGACTCATTCCTAAGACACTACTCTCTTTCTGATCATTGTTTTTGTCCTGTTTCGCCTACAAATATTTAAGAACAAGTTTCTATAGGAAGTAAAGTCACAGGCCCTATAATTTTATCAACTGAGCGAGCCTAAAGATGTTTTTGATTCCTTTTTATATAAGAATCTTTCAAACAAACCTTCCGATTAGCAGATCAACCCCCAGCTGAATATCTGAAAAAGTCTTTTGAAAAAGGAGAATAAGTTTCAGGGTATATTGATGCTTCAAAGATAATGTGACATGATGTTCTCATCTAAGTAATTAAACAGCACAATCCCTTCAAAAATATGTATTTTTTTACATTAGGACAATTGGGTGTTAGAAAAATAATTACACTGTTGTAATTAGTCAGTAAATGTGAACAAAAAAAGACCAGATCATTATGAAGTTTCTGTAATGAAAAATTAAGTGCCCAATATTCCATTAAATTGTAAGGGTAGATTTGTCTACATAGAAAAAATAGTCCACTGAATTTTGGTGGTATCTGCTGTAGACTCTGACACTTTTAGCCAATTTTATCATGAGATGCAAATCTATAATGCTCCAAGATAACTGTAATGGTAAAATATTTATCATTGTTGGTGACTCCTAACTGCCAACCTCAGACCTTTACTTATGGAACATTCTTTCCTCTTTTATGACATCACATCTATTAAGCACATGGGATGCTGTAAAGATCCAGTGTAAATAGAAACTGACATTACAGTCTGTTCCTGGACATCCCTGAGGACACCTTTCATCATAAGCAGGCCATAGCTAATTTAACACACACATACCTGTACTGTTAGCACAGACCTAAGGTAAAAGAAATAACCATTCTTCTGGGGATATACCATAGTAGTTTTGTGATATTATATGGGGTTAAGTTATTAATTTCAAACTATGCCTTGAACAAAATTCAAAAGATGGTCAAATAATTTGTTCAAATTTCAGGCATCTGGATCTAGCCCAACTACTTCTCTGTAATATTAAATTTAAATACACTTTTATCTTTAGAATATAATGAAGATGCATATTTTAGAGCTATAATTTTTTTCTGTGCTTTTGGTGTCTTTTAGCTAAAAGTTGTTTATCTCTTTCTCATAAAAAATAGGTGATACTCATAATTGTGACCCTAAATTTTACTGAGACACAGTGATTTTTAAAGGAAACTTCAGCCAGGACCCCAAGCACCCTAAACTTCCATATATTTTATTACATAATCAATCATCCCTTTGAGTTACTTTAATCTAGAGTCCACTCTGACTAACATGCTTTATCTACTTATATCTAATTTCTATAAATTTTCTGAAAAGGAGAAAAATTGTCAAATTATAGGGTATTATTGGTAATAGTTTATCACAAGAAGGTAAATATTTCTACCCTGATTACTTCTTATTGCAAGGAGATAAATGTCTTACACTTAGAAGATTATAACCATGAGTAGTAGTAGTGAAACAGATCTTAGTGGTGAGTCCATGAGTCACACTAGCTGTACCAGATAATAGGTTCCCAGATGCATCAGCTTTCTATTGTTGCATAGAAAATTAGCACAAATTTAAGAGCATACGATAGTTAGATATGTTATAGTTTCTTTATAATGAGAAGAGGTAAATCAAGACTTGGCTGGGTTCCCTGTTCCGTTTCACAAGTCAAAAGCAAAGTGAAACCAACCCCCTTGTAGCAATTCATTCTGACATTGCATGTTGATTGCAGTCTTGTTAATACTGAGGGAATTTATTTCCTTGTGGTTACAGCACTGAGTTTCTTAGCAACGCCACTGTCCTGATATTTTCAACACAGTCTCGTGTGTCTTCTTGATGTCACCTGGATACTCTCTGGTTTTCATGACTTTCACATAATTAAGTAAGTCTCACTCAAACGAATGTGTCTTGTAAATAATTTGAAGTCAACTAATTTTAATCAAATTAGTTCTACAAAATTAGACCACCAACATGTAACATAATCTGACCACTCAAGGTCAATGACCTTGCCTACAAGTGAGAGGAGGAATTAGAAATGACATTCACAGCATGGAAGTCTAACAGTTCATTTTAACATCATTTTCAGAAAGTGACACTTCATCTGTCACTTAAGAAAGTCTTTAATAAATCTCTTGCCTATGAATTCAAGGCATTTTTTTCAATTTAAATATTTATTTATTTTAAATTATTTATATGTGTAGATTTGGGTTTTAGAGGTGGATTGAAATTAGAGGTGGTTGGAATTGACCTGACATGTGTGCTGGGAACTGAACTATGAACTCCTGTCCTCTACAAGAACAATATATGCTCTTAACTCCCCATCCATTTCTCCAGCCTTGGCATTACACTCTTCAAACTTAGCTCAACAACCTGTGATGTGTTCTAATGTAGTAGTATTTGCTCTGCCCATGACCTTGGGCTATGTGGCTGAAAGGAGGTAGTACTTCTTGCTTTCCTACATGACCTCTTAAAAGGAGAGGAGAGCAGAGGTCACATACTTCCTTCTTCCTTTTATTCTGGAGTTATCAGACACTGGGCCACTTGGAAATTGAATCCAAGTCCTCTAGAACATCAGTCAGTGTTCTTAACCGCTGAGCCACCTCTTTGTAAATCCTGTTACCCATTCACATTTAAAGATAGCAGAGAGAGCCAAAAGAAGCATCTATTAACATGATTGGCATAATTTTATAGTCTACTCCAACTGGTGTCTTGGCTTGCCAACATTTACTTCAGTGTTTCCAAACAAAATAAAATGTAAACTTTTGCTGATCCCTTTTCCCTGTCTTCTGCTCATCATGGCAATGATTTCATGTTGCTACTTTTCTTTCATTGGGATAAGGAAGTTCATATCTTCCTAACTGCTATTCTTTATTGTATCTATTAAAAATACACCAGTCAGTGTATTAGAACATGCACAGAAAAATGTATTTTATCTTTTATGTTTGTAGATTACATATTCTAAACAAAATCACAAACAAATATCAGATAAAGTATAATACCATTTGACTATCCATGAGTGTTTTTATACATACCAGATTGTAGGGTGGGCTCTATCAACCAATTTCCAGAAAGCATATACTATATATATATGACTTAACTTGCCACTAACATATAATATACCTTTCAAGTTGTTAAAAAAAAAAAAAGACCAATTTTAATGTGACAGAATTCATTGTGTTCCTGGTCGCTTGCTCTTTTAACTTCTGCACAGTGACTACACCCTAATCTACTGCTGTTTCAGCTAGTATTTGTAACTCCACAGCTACCAGTCTGCTTCTCTGGCAATGATCTGGCTGCCCAGTGTAGCTGGAATTTTTTCTCGGGGTCCCACCAAGCCGCGGCAGTCCCTTAGCCCACTTATAAAATAAACACACAGATGCTTATATTATTTAAACTGCTTGGCCATTAGCTCAGGCCTATCATTGTCTAGCTCTTACTCTTATATTTAGTCCATTTTTATTAATCTATACTTTGTCACGTGGCTCGTGGTTTACTGGTACCTTACATCTTCCTTGTCCTGGCAGCGGCTGCAGCAGTCTCTCTCGTTATCTTCCTGTTCCCTCAATTCTCCTCTCTGTTAGTCCTGCTTATACTTCCTGTCTGGCTACTGGCCAGTCAGTGTTTATTTATACAGATTGATATCCACAGCCGCTCAGGCTGCAGTTTGGCAGGAATTCTGTTCCCATAGGCACTGATCCTGACACTGCCACTATAGTAGCTTTAACTAAATCTCTATTGCTTTATTTATAAATAAGACTTGAGAGTCAAAGGCTGGGGTGAAAACCTGCAAGCTCAGAGAGGTAGAGTAGCACCTAGCTAACCCACTCTTCTTGCTGACCTCTCCAAAAAGATTTTTACTTCCTCTCTGCCAAACCAGAAAAAGCCGCACCACTTCAAATCCCTCCCTTCTACTTCTTGGGTTGCGCTGTCTCTCCTGAATGCCCTCTGATCCTCTATGATTACTTTCTGTCAACTAATTGCTAACTCAGCCTCATGACCCAAGGTTAATTTTATTTAATTAATGCAAATGCAATCTCAGGGTTCTCAGTGTGATCAAATATCCCCCAATAGTAGCTTACTTTGTAAATGCTGGGAAAGGTGATTATATAAACTAGTAATAGAAAGGTTTTGGAATAGGCTGTGATATTTTAAACCCTTAGACAAAAATAGATTTAAATTAAATAGGAACATCAAATATAAATGGCTAGCAGATTGCATTTATCTTTAATTTTCAATTAGTAAGTTTTATATTAATATGGGTGTGAGGTAATGTTTGATGTTTTTGTTTATGATTATACCACAAAACAATTCCATCAGACTAATTAATATGTCAGTCACTCTGCTGATTTTTTTTTTTTAGTGAGATTCCTAAAGTATAGAGAGATACTGATTAAGGGCTCCAACATTTCAATTACACTAGGGGAATAACTTTTATTGGTCTATTGTACTACATGATAAATAGTTTATAATAATGTATGGAATAATTCAAATTTTTTTAGAGACAGGATCTCTCTATGTAGTCCTTGCTGTCTTGGTGCTTTTTCTATAGGCCAGGCTCACCTTGAACTCACAGAGATCCTCTTGCCTCTGCCTCCTGAGTGCTGAGATCAAATATGTGTGTAGCAAGAGGCTTTTCTGTGTCCCACACTGTCCCACACCAGCCTTCCAATAATCCCTCAGAAGCTTATATTAATTATAAATCCTCGACCATTAGCTCATTATTAACTAGCTCTTACACTTAAATTAACCCATAATTCTTACCTGTTTAGCCATCTGACTTGGTAACTTTTCTCAGTCCAGCATTTTCATCTTGCTTCCTCTGAGTCTGGCTGGTGACTCCTGACTCTGCTCTTTCTCCTCCCAGAATTCTCTTAGTCTAGTCAACCTGCCTATCTTCCTGCGTAGTTATTGACCAATCAACATTTTATTAAACCAATTCAAGTAACAAATCTTTACAGTGTACAAGAGCATTATCCCACAGCAGGTGTGTACTACCATACTTGGCTAAAATAGCAAACTTAATATTCAGGGCACTGTAGAAATTCTATTAGATCTGTAAGAGTTGATAGCAGAAGGAAATCTGTCCATGCAAAAAAAGACACCATCAAAACCATGGGAAATGTCCTGGCTAGCCATTATAGCAAGCAAACTCTCCTGCCTCAAATCTCAGTACTTCAAATATTGCAAAAGACTTTTGAAGAAAGCCTTAGACAATATTGTAAAACATGTTACAAATGCCAGTCTTTGGTTTCAAAGGCAGAAAGTGTATTCGTTATGTGGAAATAACTTCTGGCTCCCTTCCTGGGCTGCTTGCTGGCTTCACTTGAAATCTAAAAAAAAACGTTTTATGGTACTTTAGCCATACACACAGAGCAAACTGGCCAGTTTTCAACCACTTGTGAGAAAACACATTTATTTGTCTGTTGTGGCACTTCTTTTGATAAGTGATACCAAAGAATTTGATGCTGTTTGATAATCCTGGAGGGCATTTTGACCCAAATCAGATCCTTAGGTGGTCTCTAACAACCAATTTCTATTAGTCTCACAGAAGCCAAATATCTGTTATCTAAACTTGGCATGGGACATATTCCTTGTCAGGATGACTAATGCCTGAATGTTAAGAGATGACACCACTCAACTGTATTCTTAGTAAAAGAGACTAGTATATTTTCTATGTAAGTCTTATGCATATTAAATTTTTAAAAAACCTTACCAGACATGTAATGCATCTAAGGTATACTAGTTAAGTACAATTGGGAATATGCCCAACAATAAACTATGTATATATGTGCATATATTTGCATATGTTATATTCACACATATATGAAAAAGTTGAATTTTAAAATATTTTCCAAATAACAGTTTCAGGGTCAAGCTCATCTGGAATTCCAACTATTAAATTTATATATGATTATTTTGGATGTTAGAAATTGGTTTTATAGAAACAAATACAAATATCAAAAATTCTTAACTAGGAGGGTGCATTCTAAAATTATATAAATAAACAAAGGATTAAACTATGTCACCATGGAACATCAATAACATAAGGAAAATTATCCATAGTATTTCCTTATACTGTAATAATGGCAATGGACAATCAAGTGGGATGCTCTTGCATGACCAATCAGAAAACTGAAATCAAACAGCAAGCTTGCTCCTTGAAATATGAAATAGATAAACTAATGGAATGTCATAGCTTTATTCACATTATCTGAAGTAGAAGTTGTTGAAGCCATAAACTATTAAGAATAGAATAATTCTGATGAGCTGTTGGCAGCTACATATAGTCTCCTATGAGAGCAGGAAACTCCTGAGGGCAGATGCCACTTATGAGTGTTCCCTCATGCTTGTTGACTTTAATTCTATGAACTTCACCAAGTTATCTTGGTAAAGAGTTTTTAAACAGACACATTCATGGCTCAAATCAGGGCATGAAGGAGGGAAAGCATTTTAAATAATCCCAGTGTATTCTTCATAAACATAAAGCCAGAACGTTAGAAGGAGTGACTTTGGCAGACCTGTCTCACATAGAGGAAGATATCCCCCCCACCCCTGCCCAATTGAGGGTCTCTACATTTCCTAGTTCACCTAAGAGTGTGAGTGAGACAAGGAATACACATGAAGGTCACTGGTAATACTCAAAGTTTCACTAAATAGTTAAAATTTCATTTTAAAATTATAATTTCCTTTGTCCCGTTAGCACTTTGTTGATAAGGATTCCTGTACAACATGGAATAAATGGAATCACTAAGAGATTCATATTTCAGATGAGAGAGATTCCCCCAGAAAAGCCTAAGAAAGGAAAAGAAAAAAAGATTGAGAATGATAGAGGAATAAAGTTTACGTGCAGCTATAGCCGAAACTGACGCGATTTGACTCCACAGATGAAGGTAAGAAGCGTACATTGCTAAACGAAGGAACCTGGTGCTGTCTAATTTTATACGAGAGTCTAGAAAAGGAAGTAAAAAAGAAAAAAAAATGTGCATGTTCAAAGTTTTTCAGAGCCGGGCGGTGGTGGTGCATGCCTTTAATCCCAGCACTCTGGAGGCAGAGCCAGGCGGATCTCTGTGAGTTCGATCGAAGCCAGGCTGGGCTACAGAGCAAGATCCAGGAAAGGTGCAAAGCTACACAGAGAAACCCTGTCTCGAAAAACAACAACAACAAAGAAAGTTTGTCAGAGGAGAAACACAATTCTTCAATTCCCTCAGTGTGAGTCAAGTAAAAAGGGACCTGTACAGAGAGCATAGCACGGACAAACTAATTTACAGTGGAGACTTTGAAGAAAGACCATCTCAAGATCAATAGTGCTAGGCGTATTGAGAGTATAAATGCAGCTAATATATATATTCAGGACAAGCCATTTCATGCTTGTGGCCTTTCTTCCAAAAACGCGTATCTCGGTGAAGTTATGAAATAAAATCAGAGAAACAGGAATTGACAGACTTTCTTACAAACCGTTTGTGCTGTGATCATCAGAATTCTTAGTATCATCAAAAACAAGGGTGAAAGGAGCCAATGGAGTCTGGAATGAGTAAATAACTGATTGGAACTTGGTATCCTGTGCCTTTGGACCCCAAATCAGGCACTGTGTAAAACTTAAAGAAATATGAAAAATGTTTTATTTGGTATATAGCAGCATTGCTCCTTTAATTATGCCAAAAAGTATGACTATGAGGTATGAGAGCTCTTCTGCATGAATATTTTCAATAAATCTAAACCAATTGGATAAACAGTTTCTTTTTCAACAAATTTATGTAATTTTCAACAAAATTATGTAATAGTCATAGCAATTCTTTTTCATATAATCATGCCTCTACAGCTAAGAAAGCTGGTTCAAAGTTTGTCTTCTATGAAAGAAGGCATGAAGTGACTCATAATGATATAAAGTGTGTGTGTGAGAGAGAGAGACAGAGACAGAGAGATAGAGAGAGCAATCTACGCAGTATTCTCTTTTACAACTGTCCAATTCAAATCATTACTAACAGAATTCATTTTACATGATTAAATCTGGAAAAATTTTTCAGATCTCTTTTTCTTGTGCCAAAATCAAGATGCCAGGAAGAAGTATCCATTTCAAAGGAAAAGGGAAGTGGCTACCCAGATTGTTACATAAAGACCAAGGCTTCTGAGAAACAGAGAGCAAATGAGATAGAAAACAAGATGTTAGATGAAAACGAGGCCCAATAGCTGTTTTAGAAGGCTTAAGAAATATCTAGATATTCAGGGTGTGTACTCAGTGTCTCCTAGTCAGCTTGGGCTGTCAACTAGGCACAGTCCAGAATTATCTGAGGGAGACTCAACTGAGAGACTGCTTTGATGGAATTGACCTGTGGGCATGTCTGTGGGACATTTTTCTTGGTTGTTAATTAATGTAGGATGACGCAGCCCACTCTGGGTGGACCCACCACTAACAGGTGAGCCTGGCCTGTACAAGAAAGGTACTTGGCTGAAGGACTCTGGCCAGCCCCAGTGTGGCGAATGTGGCTCTGGTAGGCCCTGCCTTTCTCCAGGATTCTCCTGCCTTGCCAACAAACTGTTACATTCCTAACACTAGCCACCAAGGTTTATTCCCTTATTTAGCCAATCCCTCTTCCTGTGGCTGACTACCAAGGTCCAGCTATCAAAGTATTGAAGTCTAGCAAAAATAGCTCCCTTTGGCTCACCTAATTAACATTCTCAATTAAAATTAAACACCTCATCCTAACACAGTGTTTCCCCTTTACCTTTATAAACCACCATTTGCCTATGGGCCACATCTGTTTCCTCTCGATCCAGATGCAGTCTCCCCACCCTGCCCCAATAAATACCCCTCCCTCCCTTGTTCCCTTCGCCCTCATCCTTTATCTCCTGGCTTTTTCTCTTATTCCCTGCTCTCTGTACCTCTGGGGCAAATGAATCTCTTCTGTGCTGTGAACTTGGTCTTGGAGGTCCTGAGCGGATACATTTCCTTTCACTGGCCATGAGATGGGGAGCAAGCCAGAAAGTAGCACTCCTGCATGGTTCTGATTTCAGGTTCCTGCTTTGAGTTCCAGCTTTGGTTTCCTCAATTGTGGACTCTAACCTGTAAACTAAAACAAAATCTTACTTCCACAAGTTGCTTTTGATCCCTGTCTTTTAAATGAAAATCAGCTTTCCTTCAAATTCACTTTGTTGAGAAAATTATTTATTCTTCCTTGCAAAATAAACACTCAGAAGTACTTCATTGTAAGTTTTTCGAGACACAAAAGAATAATTCATAGGTCTTTGCATAGTTAAAAAGAGCTGTAGAGTTGAGAACCCATTTGTTGCTCTCTTGATAATAGTATTTTATCAAGTACATTAATATAGTATTCATTGTACTAAATATTAATGTAGGTTATCTTGTGTAAGTACCAAAACCATCTGCCTCAGTTTTGTTTCTCTTGCTGCTATAAAATACCCTAACCAAATCAACTCAAGGGTGAAGGGGGTTTAACTCATAGCACCAGGTCACAACCCATTGTTGAAGAAAAGGCACAGCTGGCAGAGCTTGAAAGAACTGTCCACATTATACCCATCATAAATAAGAAAGGAGGATGAATTATTGCATGCATACTTGCCATCTTAACTAGGGTTTCTATTGCTGTGAAGGAACTCCATGACCACAGCAACTCTTACAGAGGAAAACATTTAATGGGCTGGCCTACAGTTTCAGAGGTTCAGTCCGTTCTCATCATGATGGCAGGACATGGCGGCATGCAGACAGACATGGTGCAGGAGAAGGAGCTGAGAGTCCTACATCTCCATTGCAGGCAACAGAAAGTGAACTGGGACACTTGGCATGGCTTGAGCATATAGGAGACCTCAAAGCCCACCCCCACAACAACACACTTCCTACAACACCATACTTATTGCAACAAGGCCATGTCTTCTAATAATGCTTCTCCTTATGAGCCTATGGGACACGCTTATGTTCAAACTCCCACACTTGCCCTCAACTTGATTTCCTCATTCATACACAGTTCAGGATCCCCGTCTAGGGAATGGCAGGAGTCTACCCACTTAAATAAATATAATCAAGACAACTCCCCCCCCAATAGATAAACCCACAAGCAACCCTGATCTACACAATCCGTTTTTGGATACCTTTCCTGGGTGCCTCCAGAGTATGTCAAGATGACAATTAAAATTAATCATCATATTACATACACTGTGAGTAGGCATTTCCACACCGTTAGAAAAGAAGCAAGCAATTATTTGAGAGTGCTTTCTGTACATCCTGTGTTAGTTGCTGGGAATTCTGCAACATTACTGTAAACTGATATTCAGACCCACTTCTTTTTTTTTTATTTTTTTAAGTAAATTTATTTTACAACATCATTTAGTTCAACATAATAGCCACAGATTCCCCTGTTCTCCCACTCTCGCCCCCCTCCCCCTCCCCCCACCCCACCCCCCATTCCCACCTCCTCCAGATCAAGGTCTCCCCGAGGACTGGGATCGACCTGGTAGACTCAGTCCAGCCAGGTCCAGTCTCCCCTCCCAGACCGAGCCAAGCGTCCCTGCATAGGTCCCAGGATTCAAACAGCCAACTCATGCAACTAGCCCAGGACCCGGCACCAACACACAGCTGCCTCCCAAACAGATCAAGCCAAATGATTGTCTCACCCGTTCAGGGGGCCTGATCCAGTTGGGGGCCCCTCAGCCTTTGGTTCATAGATCCTGTGCTTCCATTCATTTGGTTATTTGTCCCTGTGCTTTATCCAACCTTGGCTTCAACAATTCTCGCTCATATAAACCCTCTTCTTTCTCACTAATTAGACTCCCAGTGCTCCACCAGGGGCCCAGCTGTGGATGTCTGCATCCAGATTCCTCAGACCTTCCTTGGATGGGGTTTATGGCACAACTAACAGGGTGTCTGGCCATCCCATCACCAGAGTAGGTCAGTTCCTGCCGTCTCTCGACCATGGCCAGCAGTCTTTTGTGGGGGTATCTTTGTGGATCTCCGCGGGCCTCCCTAGCTCTCTGCTTCCTCCCCTTCTCATATGGTCAGACCCACTTCTTAATATGACCTTTTAGACATAGGTAAACAGGGCTACCCAGTCCTAGGACACGTTTCTTATATGTCAATAGGGTTGTATTGCAAATATTTTCTCAAGCTCTGAAAGTGACGTCGTTATTGAGATTTGTTAAGGCCTTCTATTAGAATACAGGTTTTTAACTTCTGTACTGAGACTACAAAACAGCACTAATAACCTTGAGTCAACAAAATGCTGTTTTCCAATTTTGGCAAGGTAACTTTCAATTAAAGTCCTGTAATGTTATAATTTATATTGTGTATGAGTTTGCTTTTCTTTTGCTCTGAGAAAATTCTAACCAACATCAAGTTGGGGAATGAAGGGTTTATTTAGCTTGTAGGTTACAGTTGTCATCAAGGGAAGCCAGCTTCCTTTTTTCTGTAGCCCAGCCCACCTGTCCAAGGATGGCAGCACGCACAGTGTGCTGGCCCCTCATCTGTCAATCATTAATCAGGAAAACTCCTCACAGACATGGCAACAGGCCTATCACATGGCAGTTCTTCACTTGTGATTCTCTTGTCCCAGATGATGCTAGGTTTGTACCAAACTGACAGTTAAAACTAGTATGATACATATGGCTATAACTTTTTTATTAAATAGTTTTATTTTCTTTTTTTTTAAAGATTTATTTATTTTTTATGTATACAGTGTTCTGTCTGCATATACACCTGCATGTCAGAAGAGGGCACCAGATCTCATTATGGATGGTTGTGAGCCACCATGTGGTTGCTGGGAATTGAACTCATGACCTCTGGAAGAACAGCCAGTGCTCTTAACCTCTGAGCCATCTCTCCAGCCCTTATTTTCTTATTACTAATGATCTCTGACTTGTATTTGATCTATATTGAAAACTCTTAACATTTTTATTTTTAAAAATGCCAATTGAAATGAGACTATTTCAGCAGACACATTAATAAAGAATAAACATGAATACCAAATATATATGTGAAAGATATTCATTCTTCATTTGTGAAATGCAGCTTAAGTCAAAAGTAGAAATATATTTTAACATTTTCTAAGTTTTGAGAACTTCATTAGTGTTATATTTGCATCCTTCCTCCATTCTGTGCCCCCTCCTTATCAAGTTCATGGTGTCTTTTCCTTTATTATTATTTCATATATCGTTATATATCAATGCACAATCTGCTGATTCCATTTAATGTTACACACACACACACACACACACACACACACACACACACACACACACGCACACATTTATTGGTGACTACATAGCATTGGATAACCTGTAGGAGACCTCATTCTTGGAGAAAACTGATTCTTCTACCCTCAGAAGTCATTAACTAACCGGTAACTTTTCACCTAGGGGCGGGGTCTTCTGTGATTTCCCCCATCCACATTGGCCTGTCAATTGGTGTTGCCATTGTTCAGGGCTTATTTAGGGGAGCACACTATTGACATTTCATAGGTGCAGCTTCTTTGACTTATATAGGAAACACAATCTCAATTCAGGTTTCCTGGTCCTCTATCTCTTCTGATCGTTCCTCTTCTATTTTTCTTGAGCCTTAGGTGTAAGAATTTTGTTGTAGATGTGTTCAGTGGGACCAAGCACACCATGGTCAGATGTTCTTTGAATTTTAGACCGTTGTAGATTTCTCTAATAATCTCTACCTATTGCAAAAATAGGCCTCTTTGATGCGGGAGGAGAACTATACTTACCAGATAGAATCAGCACATTAATCCAAAACTAGAAATCTATTTTTTCTTGGTCACTCTTTTATTATTATTATTATTATTGTAATCATCATTATTGTCATCATCATCATCATTTTCTCATACAATATATCCAGACCAATCACAGCCTCCCCTTCCTCTATTCCTACCATTCCCCACCATCTCCCCTCTCCCTCAGATACACTACTCTGTTTCCCTTCAGAAAAGAGCAGGCTTCCCAGTGATATCAACCAAATGTGGCATAACAAGATGCAATAAAATCATAAGACTAGCCACAAAGTCTCATATCAAGGCTGGATGGGGCAATGAGGAGGAAAGGAGTACCAAGAGCAGGCAATAGAGTCTGAGGTACCCCCTTTCTCACTGGTAAAAATCTTAGTAAATTTTTAGGGATGCTAAATAACACTCCCCCGACACACACACACACACACACACACACACACACACACACACACACACACACAAACACACACACACACACACACAGATGCTCATCCTATTAATAATGAGGAAACGTGAAAATATTCATTATTAGGGGATGCAAAATGCATAGACCTGTTGAAGATGGAACAAACAGGAAAAAAATTGCAATTTTAATAATTTGCTTCTGAGAGTCAACAATTCCTGGTCGCTGTCTTTAGTTTTGGGGTAGGATGGTATTTTTGGTTTTGTTTCATTTGAAAATAATGTTTCCTTAGAATAACCACCCAGTGCACTATGACCTAGTCACTTGGTGTGTCTGACAAATGTCAGGTTAGTGTAGATATCACCCAATACAGTGAAGTCTTTTCCACATCGGTCTGTTCACTGTGTTAGTAGTTAAAAGCTACTTGTTTCTCCCTACATTGATATAAAGTAGGAAGTAATTGAAAATACATAAGATGATAAGAGAGCTGAAATTATTTTTTTCTTTGAGATATTGATGATGTTTCTCCCTTCTCTCTTCTCCCTCCAAACACTTCTATATAATCATCCTTGCTCTTTTTCAAACTCATGTCTCGTTCTTTCATTAATTGTTGTTACATATGCAAATGTATATGTATATACATATACAATTCCAACTATAATTTGCTCATTTATAGTTATAATGTTACTTATAGGCATGTTTTCAGGGCTGACCATTTGAAATTATTCTTTATGACCAATAAAAATTGTGTCCTGAAATCTCACTTCCAAAGCTCTTAATTCCTTCACCATTTTTGTGTTTTGGAAGAAGATATACTGACTAACAGAATAGAAGAAAGAGCTCATTTTATATGTGTGATAAATCACATTTATGGTGAGAGTATTTTGAATCACCTTTATAACATCAGATTGAAATTGAAATTGATCAAGATAAATAATGAATTAATTAGTTTCAGGATAAAAACTTAATGCACAAATATCAGTAACTTTTAAATTCACAACAATAAACTATTTGTGAAAGAAATCAAGAAAAAATTGATTCATAATATCTACAAAATAAAATAAATATAAAACCTTAAAAAACAAACCAAAACAACAACAACAAAAACACTGTTGCATGGAGAGCTTAGGCAACTAGCCTGGAATATCATATTCTACAATACACACTTATCATATTACTGACTCATCATAAAAGTTGAGTTTGTTATATTAATTAAAGCAAATTTATAAGCAAGAATTCCAGGAAATTAATTCTGCACATCTTAGATGTCATTATTTCATATACCACAATGCTTTGCAATCAATTTAGCCAAACATAAAGCAGTTCTGAATGTTTGACTATCTGCTGAACTGATTTTCTCCTTTCTTACATGAATATAAATATGCAAACAATATTTAAGTTGTATATCACATGTCAACAATGACATATTTAAAGATTTAAAAGATAACAGTGACTTCCTATATGACAGCCGATTTAATGCTTATTTAATTTTATGATTTGGAGAAGGACCTTTTCTTAAAAATTCAAGTTCACTGTAAGAACACTTTATTTCAGTTACATTTGTTTCACCTGTGTTATGAATATATTTTGATAATAAGTTGGTAACATCTGTTGGATACCTGTACCTTAGTGAGCATGATGCTCATTATTACTTATGATGCTCCTATTACTTTTACCCATTCTCTTTTGACTTTGCCTTTTTAAATGAATTATCCACACATTTTCCCTTACTTTCCTTTTTCTGTCTTCTCTCCATCCCACCCCACTTCTCCCTTTCCACACTCTTCCTTCTCTTCATTTTCTTTTATGTTTTACCTCTAAGAGTTGATCTCGGGGGCTTACACATGCTAAACACTACACACGAGGCCCCAATCCCCCAATTTTTATAGGTGCACGTGATTGCTATGTCTGCATTAAGACAGATGCTCATATCCCCTTAAGCTTACCATTTGGGGGACAAAACATAAATTAACCTGGTTGTTCAAATATCTGTCTAGTAGATAAAACAGAAACAGTCCTAAAAAAATCATATTCTGTGTCAACTCCTGCTCTAAATGAGAGATTTAAAAAGAGAAATCAAGCCACTTATTGGTAGGTACAGTGCTATTATGCTTTACTTGGGTTCTGAGGATTCTAAATAGGGACTGTATGCACATTAGACAAGTGTTGTTAACCTGTTACCACAGGCAACTGAGATTTCCTTTTCTTTATATTGTAATCTATGAACTTCCCAGAATCATAGGAAAATACTGAGTTACAATAATAGCAGGTCTATTGCTGTGGAGCAGGACTGTGTCCTTCAGAATCCATAAGCTAATGCCTTACTGCCCAATATGATGAGCGGTTGGTAGTGAATTAGGTTTAAAAAGAGATCTTGTTGGGGGGACCCTCAGGATTACTGTGCCTTAGGAAAAGCTACTAGGGGACTTGTTTTGATTCTTTCCCCTCCATATTTTCTCTTCTAGTTCCTGTCGCTTTCTCCTCTTATTTCCGTCCTTCCCAGCTCGGTCAAGGTGGCTTCTCTTAGACAGGAAGCATACTGTCACCAGAGCCCAGCTACACTGGCACCTTTACCTTAGATTCTCCAGTTTCTATAGCCATGAGAAAATAAAGTTTTGCATCTTAAGTAACCTAGTCAATGGCATTTTGTCAGAGATTCTCATGTTATCCATGAGATCTCAGTACTGAGAAGCAGTGCTGTTTCATAACCAAGCATGGGAGTTGATTTGAAATTGGGTGACAGTTAGAAGCTAGTAGAGTTCTGAGGCACGAGCCAGAAATTTGACTGTTAACAATTGTGATTTGGTGATGTCAGAAAGACAAAGGGGGCGGTCTTAGACAGAAACCTTCATTTTTTTCTTCGGGGAATAAATGCAATCATGAACAGTGTTGTTGATAGAGGTATATGGGCCTTTAAAGGCATGTTTGTCGCAGTAGATTAGAAACTAATAGAAAGGCAATTCTTAAAAGGCTGGAGAGATGGCTCAGCAGTTAAGAGCACTGACTGCTCTTCCAGAGGACCCGGGTTCAATTCCCATCACCCACATGGCAGCTCACAGCTGACCCCTCATGGCAAAACACAAATAAACATAAAGTAAAAGAAAGGCAATTCTTGTTATAAAGTGACAAAAAAAACTTGCTGAAATCTTGTATTTAAATGTATCTAGTGTCCTGTGGTGTGATTGGATAAGTATCTGATGATATCTGCAAATGATGTTTCAAAGGAACAGTCTGGTTCCTATAGACTGCTTATATTAAATAGAAGAACTGGTAAATTTAGAAAAAAAGGGATTACTAAGGTAAACAAAAATCAGAGCTTAAGTATTTGGAAAATTCTCAGCCTGTACATCTTAGAAGACGAGGATGACTTCAAAGAAAATTCAGAAATTATCCATCAGGGCTACGTCTCTCTCTCTCTCTCTCTCTCTCTCTCTCTCTCTCTCTCTCTCTCTCTCTCTCTCTCTCTCTCTCTCACCCTCTCTGTATGTGTATGTAACAGAAACAAAGCCACATAAAGTGAAAGGATCTTGACTGCCAAAAGCCAGAGAGCAGTGTATTTAGATCTTTGAGGATGTGGCTAATGTGAGACAGAACAGTAAGAACCAAGCCTGTTCTAGAAGCTACAAAACAGAGGAAATAATTCTCAAGTAGCCTAGCTAGGCCTTGCAATTTCCACATATGCATTTAGTCACTGCAGCTCTAATACATGGGTGCTTTATAAAATTCCAAAGCTGTTCTTATTTAAACAAACTTATCAAGCATTTCTTTCACTGCATTTATCTCTGATGCCATAATTACACCATTTGCTTATGTTAGCTGGAGCCATAAAAGTCCACAGCTGTATTAATTTGCCCTGTATATACACTTGCACACTAAATCTGTACCACCCTCTGCCTTTTTGGAGTCTCTGTTAGTGTCATTGACCTATTAAAAAGAAACAAGTTAGGTGTCATAACAAGAAAAAGTACCATATCTTGATGTATCCATTTTATTCTTAGAGAATAAATGTATCATTTTATTCTTGAAGAATATTTAATTTTTACTCTATTTCCTCTTTTCCAATGTAAATAGAAATTAACTCTTGAATTTTGATGACTTTATTTTTTTAGTGGGGATAATTCATAGATGATTCTATGTTCCTCATATTTATTTTAAGCACAAAAACTAGCTTTCTCACTTTTGGACAGGCTAAGATTCTCCAGTGGATTCATGGAGTGATAGTATTTTTCCTTTTGGAACATATTCCAAATGACTTTTTGTGTCAGGCATGTCTCTAACAATCGTGCCCTTACATAGATATTAATACTATTTTGTTACCTTAGAAAATAATAATTAATTGTTAAAAAAAATAAAGAGAAAAGAAACTCAACTAAATTGTTTTCTATCAAATTCATTTATATTTTAAATTGACATATAGTTTATATACCATCACATACATAATGTTTGGAAACTCTATTTTTATTTATCCATAGGAGGAGTTTATATTAAGCTAGTTGCGGTTGTCAAATCTCTGAATTTGCCACTATGAAAAAAAGAGTGCTTATGTGTTCCAGTTCCAGACAAGGTGCTAAAGTACCTACCAAGTCTTTGTTGAAATTGTGGGTTCCTAGTCATTTGAGATGGACAAGATGGACAAGATTTCCTCAACTTCTTTTTGCTTTTGTCTATGATTTTTTTGGAGTTTTTACGCTGAGCCTTATTCAGCACTCAGTTTCAGATAGACATTCTGTTTGTTTATTTTAAAGATTGTGTGTGTGTGTGTGTGTGTGTGTGTGTGTGTGTGTGTGTGTGTAAGCAAAACAAGTGATGTTTTTCACTGTCTTCAGTTCTGATGAGAGGAGGAAGTTACAGAAGAAAATGAAAATTTAATATTGTGTCATATGGAGGATTTTGATAGCTAGTATTAAATATATTTAAAAATGACATGAGAATAGTTTTTTAAAATCTTTTATGTAGGATGGTCAAGTAATTTATCATCTAAAGTTGAAAATAAAAGCCACTAACACTCCAATTAGACAAAATGTAGTTGGGGTTATCTGAGAACAAAAGGTTTATATACTTACATAATGGTACAAGTAATTCATTTTGCTGGTGACTCAAATGCAGTAACTGTGCATTGACAGCCAGTTTTCATTTTTGTGTGCCTTCCGCCCCATGTTGCCTCTTGTTTTTTAAGGCTGTTCTATTTTATTTATTTATGTGCGTATATAACTCCATGAGGGTAGCTGCACCACATGTGTACAGAAGCCCATAGAGACCGGAAGAAAGCATCACATCTTCTAGAACAGGAGTGACAGGCAGCTGTGAGCTTTCATGTGGGTGCTGGGAACGGAAGCAGGATGGATCCTCTGCAGGAGCGGGGAGTGCCCTCAACGGCTGAGATATCATCTCTTCGGGCTCTGACTCTCAATATTTAAGTACAAGTGCCAATCAATTTCCTTTCTTTCCTTCCCTCCTTACTGCCTGCCTGCCTCCATTCTTTTATATTATTTTCATTTGTGGTGCTGAGAATTTGCAACCAGGACTTTGAAAATGTTAGGCAAGTCCTTTACCACTGATCTATATTCCCAACCTTTGTTTTTCTTTCTTCTTCTTTTTTTTTTTTGATCTGAGTCTTTTCTATATATCTTAATCTATCTTTGAAATGTCCATCTCCTTCCTTGTCTTAAAGTGCTGAGTTTCCTGGCACGTGCCTCTCAAACAATGTCTTGTTACTCCTTGACCACACCACAAACTAGTTTTAACCCTTGCTTTTCTCTTTCTTCCAAAGATGTTTTCATAAGCACTGTCATCCATATTGGTTTTTATTTTATTTTACTTACAGGGATACAGACCTAATGATCTGACCCTTCCAGAGGACAGATGCTTAACTTTTAACACCGCACACTGGCCAGCCTAGAAGGATTCACAGAAGCAATGACTCCCAGACCTTAATTCTTCTTTGAACAACATTTTAGGCACACATTTATAATGACTGTGCTTGAATCACTAATATGCACAAGGATATTGTTTCTGACACAACTGTTTGGGATTTTTCTGACTTTTCCTGGACTTACCCAGGCTGGACATCAGCGCTACCACAGTCCCACAGAAGTGGTGATTCCATTGAAAGTAACGGGGAAATCCAGAGGCATGAAACCTCCAGGTTGGATCTCCTACAGCTTGAAACTTGGAGGCCAGAGGCGTATTATCCACATGAAGATCAAGAATCTTTTTTTAATCCGGAACCTCCCAGTGTTCACCTACTCTGATCAGGGTTCTCTGCTTGAAGATTACCCTTTTATACAGGATGACTGCTACTATCACGGTTATGTGGAGGGTGACCCAGAAGCCTTAGTTTCCCTGAACACTTGTTTTGGGGGCTTTCAAGGACTATTAGAGATAAATAACACTATTTATGAAATCATGCCCAAGAAGTCTTCTACCAAATTTGAACATCTGGTATATAAAATGGATACTAATGAAACAGAATCAAGGAGTTCCAGCCTTCTGCAAGATAACATAACATGCCAAGTAGAGTTACAAAAAACTGGAAATTCCACTCTAAAGCAAAGTGGTTTTGAAGGCTGGTGGACCCATACTAGAATTGTTGAATTAGTAGTGGTGGTGGATAAGACTTTGTATGAACACTATGAAAGTAATCAGACAATAATGATATCAGACCTGTATGCTGTGATAAGTATGGTAGACACCATTTATCGCGTAATTGGTATTGATATACTGTTGGTTGGTTTGGAGGTTTGGAATAAGAGAAGCCTTATTGTAATAGATGATGTAAGGAAATCTCTTAATCTGTATTGCCATTGGAAAGTCGCAAACCTTCGGTTAAAGCATGACACCACCCATCTTTTCATATACAGGCACTTGAGAGGATTGAGTGGCATAGGCAACACAAGAGGTGTGTGTGACCCATATCGTAGCTGTGCGATCGTTACTTTCATAAACAGAACTCTAAACCTCCGTGCTCTTGGAGTGGCTCATCACTTAGGTCATAATTTGGGCATGAGGCATGATGAAGAAGAATGTAAGTGTAGATACAGAAAATGCATAATGCACATTGATAACCCACCAATACCCAAATTTAGCAACTGTAGTTACGATTCTTTTTGGCGTTATGCCATAAAGGAAACACACTGTTTGATGGAAAGCATGTACACCACGGATATTTTTAATATGAAGTATTGCGGAAATGGTGTTGTTGAAGATGAAGAGCAGTGTGACTGTGGATCTTTACGGCGTTGTGCAAAAGACCTCTGCTGTATGGCAAATTGCACTCTGAGTTTGGGGTCCTCCTGCGCCTATGGACTTTGTTGTAAAGACTGCCAATTTTTACCATCAGGGGTGATGTGTAGAAAAGAGGCTAATATGTGTGATCTCCCAGAGTGGTGCAATGGAACATCCCATATGTGTCCAGATGATGTTTATGTGGAAGATGGAATTCCCTGTAATGTCTCAGCCTATTGTTATGAAAAGCGATGCAATGACCGTAACGAATACTGTAGGAAGATTTTTGGCCAGCAAGCAAAGGCTGCAAATGCAAAGTGCTACAAAGAAGTACACTCTAAAGGGGATCGTTTTGGCCACTGTGGTCTTCAGGGACACAGGTACAAAAAATGTGAAGACAATGATGCCCTTTGTGGTAGACTTCAGTGTGATAATGTGTCAGTAATTCCCCGTATGAAAAGTCACAACACTTTGCACTTCACTGTTGTCAAAGGCATGTCTTGCTGGGGCACTGATTACCACAGTGGGACCCAGCTCGATGACACTGGGGATGTGAAAGATGGCACAGAGTGTGGTCAAGATCACATCTGCATCGGTAGGCGTTGCGTCCATATATCTGTACTGGACAGCAATTGTTCACCTACGTTCTGTCATAAGAGGGGCATTTGCAACAATAAACACCACTGCCACTGCAACTACTTGTGGGATCCTCCTAACTGCGTGATAAGAGGCTATGGAGGCAGTGTGGACAGTGGCCCACCTCCCAAGATAAAGAAGAAGAAAAAGTTTTGTTACCTGTGTCTAGTGCTGATCACTGTTTTGCTTATTTTATTGTTCTGTCTTTGCTGGCTGCTTTATCCATGGAAAGAAAGTATACCAAAGCCGCAGGTCAAGCCTACACCTGAAAAAGAAAAACAAGATTCAAGCAAACCACCTGAGAAAACAAAACAACATTTAAGCAAACCACCCAAGAAAACAAAACAAGATTTAAGCCAACCACCCAGTTTAGCTGGTTCCCGGAGTCTGCCTCCATCAAAAGTGCCATCAGTATCATCAAACGCACCATCAGTACCACCTTCAAGAACTTCCTCTGTAAAAAGTATCAAATAAATTTTAATCACTAATATGGCTCTCTTTATTCTTCACTATTTTAAATAACTTGATTTCTGTAGCTTTGTTCTTTACATTTCCAGGAAAAAAAAATGTATGGGTGGTGTAGGTATTTTTCAGGTTCTTGTCTATCAGCCCTATAATCCCATTTTATACACTTTGATTGGTAGCAGTACCATTTCTGTTATAGCAAGCTCCTTCCTATTGGGTAATAGGGCTTTGAGATATGAGAATAAGTAAAAATATGGAAGATATACTCTTCCTGATATCTTAGGGTTTCTTGAATAACAGATTTTTACATTGACAGTGATACATGCTTTCAACTCTCTGATTCTTTTGTTTGTTTATTTTTTGTATAAATTCACTGCAGAGCAATGTTATTTTTGAGTTTCAGAGATTCCAGAATAATTGTCTGAGGTGTTACTCCCAATGAAATGAAGCCCAGAAATTTGAGCATTTCCACAAGTAGTTAAGCAATAATCCTAGAGTTCTGAGTCTAAGATCATGGAGACAACTACACAGTTTTGACAGGTGAAGTAACCTCAAGTTCTTTCTTTTGTTCCTTGACTTTATATGAAATCATTCTTCTGCAATTAGATACTCATAATTAGCTAAGAGCACAAATCTCTCTTAACTTGTTCTGTTTTTCAGTAATGTTGTATCCAGTTCTTTACATTTTTTTCTTCCAAATCATTGTTATGATCTCTCTCTCCCTCTTTCCCTCTCTCTGCCCCTGTCTTCTAAACCCTATTTAAAATAACAATAATCTTGGCTTGATTGAAACAGGAAGATTGAATATGCACTATAAATCATTTTGCTTTAGTTTCTAGTTCTTTTATTTTTCCTCTTCATTGCCATTTGCTACCTTTGGAGAATACCTAAATTTGTAGGCATTTCACTTCAAAATAAGATTTGATGGGGATTATAGTGCCTGCTCAACTTCAGAGGTCCTTTGCTTGAAAATGTTTAACATGTTAAGAAAAAACACATTTAAGTCTGTGACAGCAGTAAAATGCTGAATAATTTTTTTTTAATGTTTTTAAAATATTACTCTTATTTTTTGAAGTTATATAAATACATTATTTCATCCTTTCCTTTCTTCCCTCCAAACTCTACCATATACCCTTCCTTATTCTCTGTATGGCCTCTTTTTTGTTACTTGTACACACACACACACACACACACACACACACACACACACACACTCCTAAATACATAAGTACCTATAGGTGAAGTTTTCATGTCCTGACCACTTGGTTCCCAAAAAAACATACAAAAACTTATATTAATTACAAATGCTTGACTGATAGCTCAGGCTTGTTACTATCTAACTATCATATTGAAATTAACCCATTTCTATTCATCTATGTAATGCCATGTAGCTTGTGGCTGTTACCTCATTTTTACATGTCCTTGGTGGATGACTGGCATCAGTCCTGACTTCACCCTCCTTTTCCCCATCATCCTCAGTTTGGTTTTTTCGTCTAACTTCCTGCCTGGCTTCCAGCCTTTCAGCTTTTTATTAACCAATAAGAGTAATACATATTAACAGTATGCAGATGGATTATTCTACAGCATTTCCTCCTTTGTGTGTAATTGAAAAGAAGGCTTTAACTTTATCATAGTAAGATTATATAGAACAAAAACAGTTATTAAGAATTACAATTACAATATCCAGTCCATTTGTATTTGACAAAGTTAGAGAAAATACTCAATTATTTATCTTATCTTGGTGAGTCTAAAGTTTCACATCTAATTTATCTTTTATCATAATTAAGAAAACTATAACTATAACTATCTAGTCTTCAACTGTGCCAATTACCCCAGAAGAGTGGAAAGTTACTTAATGACAGGGATATCTTGCTGCCTGGACAGTTACCCAAAGTTGTTCTGTAACATTGGGGAATTCAACTCTGGTGTACAGGCCAAGCAGACTTTCCTGTGAAGCAGGGAATTCTAAAGGACTATCCTACCTTGTCTTGGCAAAGTTTAGTAATCGACTTTTTTATGTCTTGCTGGTCCAGTTTGTACAGTAATTGCCAGCAATTGAGGCAAAGACAGTTTCTTTGTCCACAAGGCTAGCATTTGCCATAAAGAAAGCAAATTCTTTGATGCCCATTATCTTTTCTAAAGTAGATTGGTGTTTCCAGAAGCAGATGTGTCTCACTGTCATGAAAAGCCATAGGTTATTAAACATATTAAATGCCTTATTCTGTGGGTCTTTGAATTGTTTGAAGAGCAACTATTTAAATATATGTGTGTATGACCTTGAAAGCATACCTAACATGACATAAGTTTGACTATTATAGATCTATTTCTTAATTATACATTATATTTTTAAATGAGTTGCATAGGCACAATACTCCAAACAAGAATAAAAAATAAAGTATAATGAAATTAACTTTAAATTTGTATCAATAAACCAAAATCCACACCAATGTAAAAATATTTGAAATAATAATTGTTTTTTTTGGATTAAAGTAGATTTAAAAGTACCAAAAAGGTATTTTTATCTTATCATTTCTATATCCTATCCTCCTTTTTTTCCTTCAGAAAGAGATCTTTGAATCTAACTCCTTTGTGTTTTTTTCCCATGACCAATAATAATTTGTAATCAGCCTCCCTAAACAAAGACATTCATTTTTTGGCAATGTGGATGTAGTTCACTAGACTACTTCTTTTGGAAGTATTGGCAATCTTTGGACCCTGAGAAAATTCAGATACTTGTTAAGTCTTGACTGTAGAACTCTGCGAGCCTGGATTACCTTCGTGAACAACCTGAAAGCTGTTCTAGATGCTGGATCACATGGGCCATCTGTTTTTATTGTGTCTTGTCCCCTTGCTCTGAAAATACATAAATTTTTAAAGGTAACATACATGGCTACATTAAAACAAGTATAGATTGTGTATTGCACACAAGTCAGCCAAAGATGATTTCTTGTTATGTGTTTGAGCAGGTAAAACATACATCAAACCTGATTTTTTTTAACTTTGAAATGAATCTGCAGTCTTTTATTTTCTATGGAAATAAAAGCAGAACCCCTTTCCCAAAGTAACATATCTTTTGACTTCCATTTTTAAGTCAAGACATTTTTAAACATATGGGTTGGCTTAATCCAGCAGCGTTTACAATCAAATGTCTCTTAGCAGCTATTGCTCCTTCCTCAGCAGTCAAAACATTCAAAGACAACACAATAATATACAGTATCCAAACTCTCTGTATATGTTTCATCCTTATGTGGCTTTTTTCCTTTTATATTACTTTACTCCCCTTTTAAGGACTTTATTTTATTATTTTAAAACTATATTTTTAATCTATGATGATATATGCTCTTTCTTTTCTCTCTCCCAAGCCTATGTACATTTTTAAACACACTGTAAACTGTTCAGAGGCTCTTTTTGTCTGAATTTTTCCTAACTGTGCATCTGTAACCTTTTCTGTCTGCATGAGCAAAAACTCTAAACCCATCATGAAGCGTGCAGCTGGAAGATGCCTCTCTGTACTGCAGCCCTTGTGAGAATGTGGGAACCTGCCATGCAGCTTAGCTCATGGAGTGCTGGCAGTTGCAGAAGATGCATCCATGTACCTCAGCAGGCATGAGAGAAACAAGACTAGGAAGTCACTCTTGGCTCTGTTTCTCTGTGTTTGGAATCATCTGTAAGCTTTGTTGGGTCTTGTGTGGAAATTCCAGCCCCATGTTGAAGCACTATATTTAGGTGGAGTTTTCCTATCCCAACTGTCAGGTCCCAAATAAATACACAGAAACTTATACTAATTACAAATGCTTGGCCAATAGCTCAGGATTGTTACTAGCTAACTCTTAATTTAAAGTAACCCATTTCTATTAATCTATGTATTGTCACATGACTTGTGGCTTGTTACCTCATTTCTACACATCCTGCTTTCTCAGCTGCTGGCTGGCATCTCTCCTGACTCTGCCCTTTTTTCCCCTATCATTCTTGGACTGGGTTTCCTGCCTAACTTCCTGCCCAGCTACCAGTCTGTCAGCTTTTTATTCACCAATGAGAGTAATGCATATTCACAGTTTCCAAAAGGATTATTCCACATCAAGTACCACCTACTCAGTCTGTATAATGTTACTTCTTTTCATGGATGACTACTTGGTATTAGATAATCAATTGTTATGCTCTTCTCTGAGGAAGACTTTTTTCTCCTGCTCTCAGCATTTCTTAGTTGCCTGTAATTCTTCATGTAGGGTTGAGTGCCCAGGGGTTTCCCATCCCCTAACCACATTAGCATGTATTGTTGTTCTTATTCAGCTCATGTTTAGGCAATCATTGGTGAAACTTTATTGTATTAGCTTTTGAAATTCTTAGGAAAAAAATCTCACAACAAATTCCTGTTCTTCTGGCTCTTACAATCTTTCTGCGCATTCTTCCACAATGACCCTTGAGTCTTAGATGTGGAATTCGTACTGTAAGTGTATGCATCTGTTAGGACTTAGATCCCAAACTCTGCATTTTGATTGGGTATGGTTTTTCTATAGTAATTTTCATCTGTGGCAATGAGAATTTTCCTTGACAAGGGGTGAGAACTACATTTAGCTTTTGTTATAAAACTATTTAGAATATATCTAGAAATTGTGCTGGCTTCGTAATGTGGCAGTTATATGTTCACCTCCAAGGTTCGTGACTACACTATCCCTGATCAGTTGGCTAGGTTCCAAAACCAGGCATGATTTACCTCTTATTGTGCAGGTCTTATGTCCTATTAGAAAGCTGTTGGTTACTGTGTAGATATGCATGCCATTGCTGCACCTTTAATGTTATCCTGCCCTGGTGGTCACTGTTGTGGTACATAGAAGTCATAGTTCTGCAGGACTGTTGGCCACTTCCCTCCTTTGGAAGTTTGTATAACACCTTTTGGTGCCATGAAAGCTAATGCTCAAGAAGGAGACATTCAGGACAGTTCCAGCTCAGGAGTCTTTGTGCCTTCTGTCTGAAAATCATGGTATCTTCTGCACTAAAAACTTATCTTCACCTCTAGGGGACAGTCAAGGACAACATCAATAGCCTGTATTGTTATGGGACTTTCTGGACAACTGTGATCAACAAATAAAAAAATATTTTCTCATGCTTTTACCTGTCTTTGCCCTAGGGTATTTGAAGGAATGACAAGGGGTGGAACAAAAGACCTTCCCTGCAGCACAGCCAAGTACAGACTATTTCAGACACCTGTAGTCAGGCCCATGATCAAATCATCCTCTTTATGCAGACCTGCTGGGTAAAGCTACTAGAAAAAAATGAGCTCCAACACTCTAGTTGCTCAACTAGACAGTGAGTGAGTTGGGTGCTGTTAACTGTTCTTGGAGGGGGCATATTGTCAGTATTTTAAAGGTATCATTGTGATATGAAATGTCTATAAATGACTTTAAATGACAAAGAAGGAAATAAGTTCTGAATTTTTAATATTTATTTTCTCTTGGAACACTTGATGGCTTTGAATATTAGCTAGAAAACAACTTGCCAGCTCAGAGCTACTCTATTGAGTTCTAAAGGACAACAAGGTTGATAAATTTAAAATGCTTTGGCGTCAGACTTCAAAATCAATATCCTCATGTCATATTTGCAAAGTTGAAATTTTCTGTTGGAGGCTGAAGATACAGGGTGAAGCTTCTAAGGGAAAAACATCTATAATCCTCTTGGATTTAGGAGGGAACTATACATGAAATGCATGAACTACTTCCCTTTTGTTAGATTTATATTACTTTGACAGAATTTGCCATTTATATGAGCATACTGATGATATTTGAAGTTTTGAGCATCAGGGCTCACTCACTGTCTAGTTGAGCAACTAGAGTGTTGGAGCTCATTTTTTTCTAGTAGCTTTACCCAGCAGGTCTGCATAAAGAGGATGATTTGATCATGGGCCTGATTACAGGTGTCTGAAATGGTCTGCACTTGGCTGTGCTGCAGGGTAGGTCTTTTGCTCCACCCCTTGTCATTCCTTCAAATACCCTAGGGCAAAGACAGTCTAGGCCCAATGGGTTAGGATCTACGCCCTCTTGAGGCTATCCTGTATTTTCTATCTGTTTCTCTCCCCTCTATTCTTCTAAGTAATATTTCCTGCTGCTCCTACTCAAGAGTACTCTGGGGAAATGTGGGGGTGAGGGATGGTTCCCCATACTAGAGTCAACTTCAAATCTCAATCAGAATCCTGTAAGGTATGTATCTTAAGTTATCAATCATTGTTGAAAACTTGGTAAAAAAGAATGTAATATTACTCAGACCTTCTATTATTCTTTTATATGTAACTTCTAGCAAGATCTAAAGAAGTTCCCACATGGACAAAACAAATTTTAGTTAGTGAAAAAATATAGTAAATAGGAGCGAAAGCTACCTGAGAGATGATCTAGAGATGGAGAAAACATGGTCGTTTATGACAATTCATAGTGAATTTAACTGCTGACCAAAAATTCTCTTGTTTATACAAGTAGGATTCCTTTGCAGGGGAAAAACTTTCTTTGAAAGAAAATTCATTCTCCTTAGGATAATATTCAAAAAAAGAATTGTTGCTTCTTAAGAACTTGAAGTCATCAAGAAATGCAAACACACAGGTGTATATGAAAAACACAAAAATATGTGAGAAACATAATTTTAAAATGAGCTACACATGTCAAAATTCATATAGGTTAAATATCCTGAAATTCAATAGTTGAAATGCAACACAATTTGAAACTTTTGAACACTGATGCAAAATTTCAACACCAAACTCCCTGTGATGGGTTTCATTCAAGATCCAGGTATACAATTCACATTTTATTCAGCATCACCAAGAGAAATGCTTATTCTGGGTCTCTCACACTATAATATACCTTCTCTATGGGAAGACAAATGCCTGTGGCAAGCACACCAACAAAGGGTAATGAGGTGATCTCTATGCAAGCTAGAGATACCAATGGCTATTCAAGATTCAAGATATTTCCCAGAAGGCCAAACTTACCTGCCTTCCTTTTTTTTTTTTTGTTTCTAGTTTGATTTGTTTGTTTATTGTTTCACTCCATAGTGTAAATACATTGAATGAAAATGCTCCAAAGACTTTTAGAAACTTAAGTAGATAACAGTGATCAAATGAAGTGGCCTGGGGAGGTGGCTCAGTGAGTTAAGTAATTGTTGCACAATCATAAGGACCTGGGCTCAATCCTCAGAATCTACATAAAAACTGGTCATGGCACCAGTTTCTGTAACACCAGTGTCTGTAACCCCAGAACTAGGGTACAGAGGCATGTGGATAGCAGAGGCTTGCTGGTGATTGAGGAGGCTGTCCTCTGTAGACAGTAAGGGAAAAGAGTAGAAGATGAAAACTGTAAGTTGCTCACATGGTTCAGTGAGAACACAGGGTGGAATTGAAAGAATAGTTTTATTACTCTGAGAGATAAAATGCAAAGTTCATACTCCGATTCTAAATACAGTTCTAAGCTGTCATCCCAAGGCTGCTCACCTGTGCAACTTATTTTAGCTAAAGGTGAGGTCCAGTTTCTAAGGGTAGGCTCCAATGTGAAGGTCAGGATACCAGGGGAGACTTTCCAGCTGCAGGGAGATCAAGACAGCCTCTCTCGGGTGTCTCCAGCAATCCTGAAGAGACGAAGAGTGACGTATTGCTCTTTGTCTCTGCTTATATACTGTCAAGCAGGTGTTTGGGAGTTCTTACACAGCTGCATGCAGGTCTGGTTATCTTGAGCAAGTGATGTAACCGGATTGTTGTTATCAGTTATTGAGTATAGTGGGATTCCTAACTAAAATATTTCTGTATGTCTAAAAGATATATTTTATTATACTCATCATAACAGGGAAAAGTCTAGAAAACCAAAGATGATAGGAGTTTAAAACAGAAGATGGGCAGGCAACTACGCCAGTGCTGGCCCGCTGGCTGCCATTCACCCTACGTTCCACAAAGCTTCCAAGGAACATGTGTAAGGCACTCTTGCCTTTTCATATATCCTTGCTTTTTCATACTGCTAACTATAGCAGATTCAGTTTTAAGGGTGACTTTGAAACAGAGGGTTTCATCTAGCAAACTACTCCAGGCCACCCTGGTTCAGAAGGGTAGGACATATTGTCCAGGCCAGCAGAATCTTCAGTAGAGACCCTAGAAGGGGGAATGGTGAATGAAAGCGACAAGAGACACAAAGAATTGACAGCAAGACAGTATTCTAATCAAGCTGCAAAATTTTATTTTTCTCAGGTGGGTTTTATAGTAAGCAGACCAAGAAACTTTCTTTGGGAAAAGATCAGGGGACTGTTGAATTGTCAAGCCAACCACAAAACATTGCTACTAATGGTCACTGTAGCAGAAAGATAAGGAAATGTTAAGTTATTTTCTAGTAACTCAGGACTTGTCTAGGCATGTCAAAAGTTTCTGGTTAGTGGCTCAATACTGGACATAGAAACTTAACTCAGGCAGGCAATATGGCATGGCTCTTATAATTGTCCTTGGCAACATATAAAGCCCAGAGAATCAGCCAAGCTTAATAGACATTAACTTAGCCTTTTCTCACTTTTGCTCAAGATTCCACTTGTCTGTAGTAACTCAAAAGAATCGCCTTCCTGGACATGAATCTTAAAAGGTCTTTTAATAAAAAAACATGGAGCCAGATATTGGGGTAAAAACTGAAAGATCAGAGAAACAGAACAGCCAGCCACTAGTTCTTACCTCTATGAAATCCTCAGTATAAAGAGAGTGAGTTCCTGTTTCCTCGCACCTTATATACTTTTCTCTACCCAGACATCCTGGGATTAAAGGTGTGTGTGCTCCCCAGTCCTAGGATTGCTCTGTTTCCAGTGTGACCTTGAACTCACAGAGATTCAGACAGATCTCTGTCTCCTGACTGATAGGATTAAGGGTGTGTGCCACCAGTGCCTGACCTCTATGTCTAATCTAGTGACTGGCTCTGTCCTCTGATCCTCAGAAAAGTTTATTAGGGTACACAATATATCACCACACTTTCTCCTTTTTGCATCCTCAGATGCATATCCATATCATCTTCACCAGTATGAAACAACACACTCTGATCCATTGCCTTAGGTTAGTTTTTAGATTTAAGTGGTCAGCATTTTAGGTCCTTGGATCATGCACAACTAAGCTATAAAAGATCTTCTTTTTTTAGTTTTGTTTGGTGCTCTTGCACCTTTTATTGAAAATAGCTCATTTTTTTTCTCATATAGTATATCCTGACTCTGGTTCCCTTAACTCCATAGCTCCCAGTTCCCCCTACCTTGCCTCCCAACATAGCCACTCCCTTTCTGTCTCACTTACAAAAATAGACAGACTTGTACAGGATAATGATAAAATATAAAACAAAAACTAATACATCACAATAGGACAAGACAAAGAAAAGACAAATAAAACAGATATAAAATCAGAAACCCACTCATTCCCACACTCAGGAATTCCATAAAAACATTAAACTGGAGGCCATAATATACATGCAAAGGGCACCCTTTCTTCTCCTCTTCCATCAGGTTCCCCGAGCCCCGAGGGAAGGGATTTGATAAGGCTGAGTATTTTAAGGGCTCTCATTCTCTGCACAGTGTCTGGCTGTGCTTCTGTATTTGTTCCCACCCACTACAGGAAGAAGCCTCTCTGATGATGGCCGAGCAAGGCACTAATCTGATCTATGAGTATATGCGTATTGCAGAATGTTACTAGGAGACATTTTATTGCTATTTTTTGTTCGTTTAGACCAGTAGTATTTGGTTTTATCCTAATTCACTGGACTGTTTAGAGTCAGGATCTTGGTCACTCAAGTGGGGTTGGGCATGGGTTCTGTCTTGTGGAGTGGAGTGGACCTTAAATCAAACCAGACTCTGTGCCACCGTTGCACTAGCATATCTTGCAGGCAGGACCCAATGGTAGGGCAAAGGGTTTGTGGCAGCTGGTGTCTCCTGACTCCTTGTCTGTTTACCCCACCTATACTTCCTGCCTGGCTAATGGCCAATCAGCTTTTCATTTATCAACAAATCAGAGCAACGCATATTCACAGCATACAAAACATCCCACAGCAATTATGTTTTTATGCTATTTTCTGTGTGTGCATCTGGGTTTGGGAAGACTGTAATTCTAGATGTGGATATCTAGTCTTGCCTTTGTGGGTAAGAGTTTCATTGTTTGGGTTCTGTTACACTTCCATTCTTAGGAGGGTGTGTTGGCTGTGTGTTGCCTGGCAGGTAATTCTTTTGGGATCTTGCTAGGTGGGCTACTGGGGGTCCCTAGTGAAATGTGCTCCAAGGTATTAGAGGCTATTACTTAAAATGGGTATGGGCTAGGAATGGGAGCTTAGGGAATCCGCTGGAAGCAAACAAGCAGGGATTTCACCAGGATCTGCATAGTCCGTTTTGGGGGCATTGAGTGAGGAGAGACTACAACAGTTAATCTGCTAAAGAGCTGGAAATGACACTGGGGAATTGAATATGGAGGAGAGGAGGGAGCATGAATATTTTGAACGCTAGCTGCCTTCTTTGTTGTCCTACTTGCTTCATTGGCAGACATGGATGACTGGTACCCAGGGAATGCCTCCTGGATTTGGGGGCTGAGAGAACAGGATGAGCGGAGAGGAAGGTTGAAGAAGATGATCCCTTTCATCCCCTGGAGACAGAGACAGATGAGGGAAGCCACAGCAGGTAGTCTGCTACAGAGTTGGGGATGTGACTAGGGAATTAGATTTAGGGGAAAGGGGGAGGAGGTAAAGATTCCCAGGGAGGCTCCCTGCTTCCCTGACAAGTGTGACCTGTGGGATTCTGATCTTAAAAGCCTGGTGTTCATCCAGTCCAGTCAAAGGTAATTCCAAGTTCACTAATGGACTGTGTCTCAAAAGATGAAATGGGAAAACAATTGAAAGAACATATTCTGAAGACAGCATCTTGAATACATATATTCTATCATGGGCAAACATACCTATATATACATATGCACTACACACAAAATTTAAACATTTTTAATTGAGGACAGATACATTTTTATCTATAACACCAAAAATCAAACAGTTGGATAAACTGATGAGAAATTTTAGTGTGGAATATCTTGCAGAGGAGCATGGTATTTGTTCTGGTTAAGGTTACTATTTCTGTGATGAAACACCATGACCAAAAAACAAGCTGGGAAGGAAAGGATCTATTTGGTTTATACTTCCATGTTGTAGTCCATCACAGAAGGAAGCCAGGACAGGAACTCAAGCAGGGCAGCAATCTGGAGGCAAGAACTGATGCAGAGACCATGGAAGGGTACTGATTACTGGTTTGCTCAATCTGCTTTATTATGGAACACAGAAACACCAGCCCTGGGGCTGCACCACTCACAATGGACTGAACCATCCCCTATCAATCACTAATTAAGAAAATGCCCTGCAGGCTTACCTATAGTGGATCTTATGGAGGCATTTTCCCAGTCCAAGTTTTCTCCTCTCAGATGGCTACATTTTGTGTCAAATTGACACAAATTAGCCAGCACAGTGTTGAAAGGCCACTCTAAATGACCTGAAAAATAAAAGGATACATTGTTGAAGTCTTATGCCAAAAGTGGTAGACAGAACATAGTGATAAATAGAAAAATCATGTGAAAGAAAAAAATGAAGGTCTCAATTTTGTATTCCAAGAGTGAACAGGTCAGCATGTCAGTGAACATGTATCAGTTAGTGGTATGTTGATCATACAACAAGCAAAGATCACAATGAATTGAAAACAAAAGAATTGACTGTTAAACAAATTTGCAGAGACAAGTTAGGACATATTAAAATAAAGATATTTGTAGTGAAAAAGTGTTTGTTGAGCATGTTACAGTGGAGAAATCCATTGATTTTTTTCAGGGTTAATATTAATGAAAAGTTCACACGAGAACAAGTCTGTAATATTAACGCATCATCACTGTTTGATGTAAATGCCCCAAAATGCATTGATTAAAGCTACAAGATGGACCCTGCAGGTTGTTAATATCAAATACAGAATAATTGTGGTGCAATGTACAAAGACATACAATTACAAGCTTACTGTGATGGAAATGTATTTCTAATTGTACAAAAGAAATATTTTTTTTCTTATAAAGGATTTATTTATGCCAGGCATAATAGCCCATGCCTTTAGTCAAACACTCCTGAGGCAGAAGCAGGTGGATCTCTGAGTTCAAGGTCCTCCTGATCTACAAAACAAATTCCAGGGTCAGGATTATACAAGTCAAAACAATAATTATAAGTGTATTTTATGTGTCTGATTGAGTTGTCTCCATGGATGTATGTGTACCATTTGTGTGCCTGGTGCCTGACAAGGTGCGAAGAGGGTGTCAGATTCCCTGAAACAACTGGAGTTCTTGAGTCACCATGGGAGTACTTGGAACTGAATCAGGTCCTATCCCAAAAAAAACATAAATGAATAAATAAATATATGAATAAATAAAGTGTATATGAAAGGGTGGTGTCATAGTTTGAATGAAAATTGCCCCCATAAGTTCATAGGGACTGTCACTATTAAGTGTGCTCTTGTTGGAGTAGGTGTGGTCTTGTTGGAGGAAGTGTGTCACTGGGTGTGGGCGTTGGGTTTTCAAATGTTCAAGCCAGGCCCAGTGTCTCTCTCTTCCTGCTGCCTGCTGATCTGGATGTAGAACTATCAACTACTTCTCCAGCCTCATTTTCCTGGGTGCCATCACACTTCCCATCATGATGACAATGGACTAAACCACTTAACTGTAAGCCAGCCCCAGTTATATATTTTCCTTTACAAGAGTTGCTGTGGTCGTGGTGTCTCTTCGCAGCAATAGAAACCCCAGTGAAGACAGGTGGTATTCACAGCAAACGACTGCCTGTTGGGCCAGAAGAGGGCGTCAGCTCTTAAGGAGTTGGAGTTACTGGACATGGGTAGTTGGAAACCCAGCTTGGGTCCCCTACCAGAGCATTCTTTTTTACTTCTGTGTCATCTCTTTAGCCCCAAGTCTTGAGCTGATTTAATTCAAAATTTGACATGGTCATTTTACACTGAGAAAAAGTGAAGGTACTCAGCACCCACGAGTATATATGTAAATGTTAGAAAAGCAAAGTTGAGTAGCTTTAATTGAAAAATAATTCAGTATCATGATTAAATGCTTTATGGTTTTGGTATTTGCAATAGAACAATATTTAAGAAAGTCACAGTCAATAGCTACAAAACGTTTCCAGCTCTGCAAACACCTAATCAAGAAAATTCAGCCTCCAAGGAAGAGGGTTTTACTTACATAATAAGTTTTTACCAGACAAAATTATAACAACAACAACAACAAAAAAAAAAAACCATTACCACTAAATATCTTATCTACCAGTGAATTACTTGAAACTTTTTTAAAAAGCTGATGAGATATTTAAGAAATTGTTGCAACCTTCTCAATGATCTCTATTAAACATGCTACTATATATGCTAGCCAGGATAATTGCCAATGAATAAATAAATGAACTATAGCTAAAATAAAACTATTGTTAGTCACATGAGGCATTGTATCTAGAAATATGTAACTTATTAAAATTATGAATTCATTTTATGGCAAGAGGACTCCAACAGCTCCCAGTCACACCATGCAGCTGGGGCAGGCAGAACTCAAGCAAAGGCACAGCCCAGGCTTTTTAGTCCTGGCCCATGAGAGGACTCCAGCAACATCTCCACACCAACCAGGAGTTGGCTGTGCAGTTGCACACTATTATGATCTTTGTTATGAGGAAGCAAGATCCTGCCCAGTGCCAGGATGGACTGAGCTGGACAAGGAGACCCACACAAGCCTGGGGTGGTCCCCCTATCCCCCTAAAAGAAAACACGGCCAGGCCCACCGACACCAAGCAGATGGGCACTACTCTGGTGAGCAAATGTATAGTGTGATATATATATATATATATATATATATATATATATATATATATAGAGAGAGAGAGAGAGAGAGAGAGAGAGAGAGAGAGAGAGAAAATGGTTCATGTCCTGTGGAGAGAGGCAGATCTGAAGAAACAAAGGAAGTGAAGAGTGGTGGGAGAAGGTAAGTGGCTTCATCACTGCCCAGGGCCATGGTGATGTCTGGGCATCTGCTGGGGCCCAGGTCTGCGTTCATGGCTCTGATGCAGCTGCGGTCTCTGTTGATGTATGTCCATGACTCCTTATACCACCAAAGGCCAAGAGGATGGGGCTGTATAGAGTGGGACCTGCCCTCACAGGCTGCAACACTACGGAGAACTGGTCTTGTCCCTGATCTGAAGCACTCAGGAGAGAGGGTCCTACACCTCATCTGGGCAGCAGAGTAGAGCTTGTCCTGTTTGCAGTGACATGGGTGAGCTGGCCCTGAGGGTGTGAAAATGGAAGAACAGGTCACACGCCATGTGATAGCATGGATGAGGGAAAGATGCCATGCTCCCCTTACCCCTCTCCACCTGCAGCTGGTGTTTGACCTGACCCAACCACTCACCAGCTGCAGCACTCGGGAGAACAGGCTCTGTGCCTCACCTGGGTAGCACAGTAGATTTAACCCTGTAGACAGGGGTGCAGGTGAGCCCGCTACGAGTGTGTGAGAGGAGCTTAGCTGGCATTTGCCTTGTGGTGGTATTGTGTTCCCCAAAATATTGTGCACCCTGGTAAACTTATCTGGGGTCAGAGAACAGAACAGTCACTAGATATAGAGGGCAGAGAATGGTGGCACACACACCTTTAATCCTAGCATTCCAGAGGCAGAGATCCCTCTGGATCTCTGTGAGTTCAAAGCCACACTGGAAACAGCCAGGCATGGTGACACATGCCTTTAATCCCAGGAAGTGATGGCAGGAAGCAGAAAGGTATATCAGGCATGAGGACCAGAAACCAGAAGTTTTTTAGCCTGTTTAAGCTTTTAGGCTTTTAGCAGCAGTTCAGCTGAGATCCATTTGGATGAGGACTCAGAGGCTTTCAGTCTGAGGAAACAGGATCAGCTGAGGAACTGGTGAGGTGAGATTGGCTGTGGCTTGTTCTGTTTCTCTGGCCTTTCAGCATTCACCCCAATACCTGGCTCTAGGTTTGTTTTTGTTAAAAAAGACCTAACAATTCGTGCTACATTGCCTCCCTTGTCATCTGTGGTAGGCAAGAGAGCTGATGCTCCCTCCCATCAGTTGCCGCACTCTGGGAAATGGCCCTGTAGTTTTCCTGGAGAGCAACAGAGCTAACATTATTGACAGGAATGCCGGTGAACCACAGGAGAACGTGAGCTGTTATAGATCTGGCTCTGCCCTTCATCGGCCATATGGCGGTATGAGCAGGAGAGAGATGCCCCTCTCCATCGCTGCGTGGGGTGGATGGGAGAGAGATATGGCCCTGAGGTCATAAGAGTTGAGAGAGCTGTTCTTGCTCCTCACCAGCTGTAGCACTTGGGAGAGTGGCCCCTGCACCTCGCCTGGGTATACCATAGAACTGGCCCTGAGGGTCCAGGTGTTGGAGAACCAACTCTAAGGGCATGAAAGCATGAGAATTGGACTCACACCCCTTGCTCATCATTGCAAGGGGTGAACTAGCCCAGGCAATTCTGGCGAGCTCACCCCGGTGGTGAGGACCAGAGAGAGCTGGCAGGCTGACCAACCCTGCAACTACCCAGACCCAGAACCCAGGTAATGAGTTGGCCCACCCCAGCAGCCACCCTATCTATGATCTGTGTGAGCAGTGAAGGGGCTGGTCCTATAGATCCAAAGCTGTGGGTTCTCCACGACATGGGGCAAAAACAGGATATCTAACAGGAGCTCCAGTGAGGGCCCAGCATTGATAGTGTAGCAGAAATCAGAGGTCTCAAACCAGACCAATGACTGTCTACAGTGAACACTTGCAAATAAAGATTTATGGAAAAAAGGGTTAACTTCGTGGCTCACTGTGTCACACTACAGCTTCCACGATAAGATAGTTCCCTGTTTTGTTTTTTTTCTTTCCTTTCTCTTTTTTTAATCTTAAATTTTATTATTTGGGGGGTGGTTTGCAAGGGAAGAGGGTGGATATGGAGGGACAGGGAAATGAATGGGACCGAGATACATGACGTGAAAGACACAAAAAATAAGTAAAAAGAAAGTTGAAAAATTCATTTTATAAAATTGCTATATATAAGGAAAGAATTCCAGATTTTATTTACAAGAAGAAATAAGTATACAGAAAGTGTAATAGATAATATAATGAAATGGCATCAGGATATTAAGAGATCTTGAAAAATATAGAATATATGACAATTTTTCTCAGTGATATCTGTAAAAATATTGCTGAGATGAAGGAGGCAAAAATAAATAGGTATGCAAGATTCAATGACATAATTCTATCTCAATTAAAATGTATTTAGAAAGGAGTCTGAGTCTGAAAATAATATCATGGTACCTTAGGAAACAACATCAAACAAAGGAATTTGTATTGTAATAATGAGACATAATGCAAAGTTGTAAACATAAAGACAGTCTAGAATTAATGAAATACAAAAGGAAACCAAGTAACATTTTGGGCAGTGTGTTGGACCAACTCATGACATAGTTATAGTTCATGTTCATTGATATAAAATCAGAGGTTATTGCAGGAAAGCATAAGAGAACACATATATGATCCTGGAGGAGGCAAAGATTTCTAAAACATTAAAGAAAATAGGTTTTAGAGAAATCTCAATAAAATACATATAAATTAAAGAAAATCTGTTCATCAAATAAAACAAAACCTTTAAAAGAATGAAACGGCAAGCTATAAATGTACAATACATTTTTTTCAGAACACACATACAAAAAGGGGTTCGGCATTTCTACTACTGTGCTCTGTTGCCCCTTGGAGGAATAACGGAACAAGAAGGGCTAAATGAGACAGGAAGTAAAAGAATGGCAGGGTAGAGGAGGAAACACAGAGAGATGACTAATGTGAAAAACGTTTCTAAAAGTTGCACGGACGCTTACTACTGCAGAAGTTTCATATACGTAAATGTGTGTACTATAATTATATAGTTATATAGATATATGTGAATTTAAATGGATGTGCTAGCTACTTTTCATTTTTCTATGTTTCTTTTTCTGGAAGTAGATTTTTTTCCTTCAATATATTCTGATTATGGTTTCCCTTTTCCTAATTCCTCAGAGAGCCTCCCTACCTTGCCTCCCATTCAAGTTCATCCCCTTTCAGACTCTCCTTAAAAAACCAATAGGCATCTGAAGCATAAGATAAAACAGGTATAAATGAACCAGGATAAGATAAAACAAAGAAAAAGAGCCAAAGAAAAAGCATAAGAAACAGATATCGACCATAAATATACACATTTCATATACAGGAATCTCATATAAACACAAATATGGAAGCCATAATGTATTTGCAAAGGACCCATAAAGAAAAAAAAGACATAAATAAATAAATAAATAAATAAATAAATACCCTGATTAAACATTTTAAAATATCTGAATGAAGTATTTGAAAAGTTAACACTGCTCGAGGTTTAAATGACATACTGACCCATATCCATTGATAGGAGAGATTTCAATATCCCACTCTTTTGTTCTGTTGTTTTGTTTTTGAGACAGAGTTTCTCTGTGTAACAATACTGGCTGTCCTGGAACTCACTTTGTAGAACCTGCTGGCCTCAAACTCGCAGAGACCCATCTGCCTCTGCTTCCCAAGTGCTGGGACTAAAAGTGTGCGCCACCACTACCCAGCCAATATCCCACTCTTGCCAATAGACGAGTCATCCGTCAAAAACAAAACAGAAATTCTGGAGATAACTAATGTCAAAGATCCTAATGGAATGAACAGGTAACTGCAGGACATCTCTCCCAAACACAAACAAGTATATCTCTCAGAACCTCAGGGAACTTTCTCCAACATTGACCCCCATAATCAGACACAAAGCAAGTCTCAATGAATACAAGAAAATTGAAATAACACACTGTATACTGTCTGATCACCAAGGATTCAAGACATATAACAATAACAGAAGCAACAAAAGTGTACAAAATCAATGAAATTGAACAACCCACTCTGAATGAAAAAAATGGGTCAAGACAGAAATTAATAAAGAAATAGGAACATCCTAGAATTGAATGAAAATGAATACATAACAAACCCAAACTTATGGGGCATGATGGAAGCCTTGAACTTAATGGTACAGGAAAATACTTTCTGAGCATCATTAACACAAGCAATAAGATCAATAATTAATAAAAGGGGCCATGTGAAATTGAGAAGCTTCTGCACAGAAAAGGACACTGTAATTTGGACAAAGTGGCAGCCTACAGAGTGGGAACATATCTTACCAACTACACATCTGATAGTGAGCTAATATATAACCAAAGATTTAAATATATGTATATGAAACAAGCTATTTAAAAATGGGGTACAGACCTACACAGAGAATTTACCAAAAAAGGAAACTCAAATGGATGGGAAACACTTAAAAATGTTTAATATTCTTAGTCTTCAGGAAAATGCAAATCAAAACTACTTTGAGATTTCATGTTATACCTATAAGAGTGGCAAAGATCAATAAAACAATCGATAGTGCATGCTGGTGAAGATGTGGAGCAAGGGGAACAGTCCTCCATTGCTGGTGGGAGTACAAACTTGTACAGTCACTATGGAAATCAGTGTGGCAACTGCTCAGGAAGGTGGAGACTGCTACCTCAAGATCCAGCTATTCCACTCTTGGGCATATTCAGGTTGCTCCATTTTACCACAAAGGCACTTGTACACCATGTTCATTGTTACTATTCATAATAGCCAGAAATGGGAAACAGCCTAGAAGCCTTCAACAGAAGAAGGGATAAAGAATATGTGGTACATTTGCACAATTGAATGTATTACTCCAGCATTAAAAAAAAAATAACATCCCACAGGCCAGCCTGGACTCTCAGGCCCTGGGCTGGCAGGAAGACACCCAAAGGTCCACCAGGTAACTTGCTATGCCAGGAAAGTGGGTCCCATTATGGGAGACAAAGAGAAGAATGATTTGAGTGCTGTGGAAGGAGGCAGAATGAAAGAAATGAAGGCTGTGAGGAGTAGACTGATGTGTAAGGCCTGCTTTCCACCTGGGGCCATGGTGACATCCAGACCAGGCTGCTACCAAGGGCCATGTCTGGGTCTGTGGTCCTATCACAGTCAAATCTGTATAGATATCCATGGCCCCTGTTGCGACCGAAGGATACAAGGATGTCTCCACAATGTCTAGGTTGCCACCTGTGGCCATGTAGGTGTGTCTACAAGGGCTGAAGTTGGGGCCATGCTCATCTGAGTGGCCTATGTTTCCACCTGGGCCACAATGTCATCCAGACCCGGTTGCTGCCAAGGACCATGTCTGGGTGTGTGGTCCTACCCAGGCTAGGTTCTGCATTGAAGTCCAAGGCTCATTTTGTCACCAAAGGTCACAGGGGAACCTGGGGCTGGGGCTAAAACCTGTGGCCTTGTTGGTGTCTGGGGGCCAGGCCGCGATCAGAGCTGTCATGATCTGAGTGCCCAGTGCTTCTACCCAGAGCCAAGATGTTGTCCAGGCTGGAGCTGGGGGCAAGGGCCATGTCTAACTGCAGCTGTGGTCTATGTTTGATGCCTGTAGCCTGTGTCACTTCAAGGGCTCATAGGAACCATGGGTGATTAAATCAGAGGGCCATGGTGATCTGGCACCACCGTTTACTGGCCCTGGGAAAGCTGGCCTTGCCTCTTGTTGGACACTGCCCAGACCCTCATGGGAGAGTTGGTCCCTGCATTTGGCGGATGGCCACACCCCTCACTATAGGTGAGAGAGAACTGACTCTGATGATATTGGTGTAGAGGAGTTGGCTGAGCCCCCTTGCCTGAGGCAGGCGGCTCCAGTGGTGCAGACTGACCAGCCTAGCTACCACGAAAGCCCACAGCTGGCCCGGGGTTGACCCACTCTAACATCTACCCCGTCTAGGACCTCTGGGAGCTCTTGAAAGGATTAGTCTTGTGGAATGAGACCCACAGGATCTCCATGACTCTGGGCGTCCTCAGGATATCCCAGAGGAGTTTTGGTGAGGATCCAGTGATGATGGTGTACAAGGAGCTAGAGCCTTGAACTAGATCAATGATTCATTGCAATGAACATTTGCTAGTAAAGCCGATTGTACAAGAGGCTATATTGTGTGACACACCGTGGCTCCTTAATGCCACCAGAAGGAAAGATGGAAAAATGAAGAGGCTTTTGTTTTTGCTTTTTCTTGTTTTTGTTTGTTTGCTTGCCTGCTTTGTTTTGTTTTGTTTGATTTTTTTTTCATTTTTTTTGGTGGTGCTGCAGGGATGAGGAGAGAATATGGGACGACTGGGAGGTGAGTGGAATTGGGGTGCATGATGTGAAATTCTCAAAGAATCAATAAAGAAATTATGTTAAAAAATGACACCATGAAATTTGCAGGTAAATGAATGGAACTGGAAAACAATCTCCAATTGAAGTATCCCAGTCTCAGAGAGAGACATATGGCATGTATTCACTTGTATGTGAATATTAGCTGTTATGTCAATGATAACCAAGCTACAATTTTTATAACTACAACTCAGTTGGCTACTAATATGTGAGGCCTACCTAGATTTAGTTGTTGCTTGAATAAAAATAACTGAGTATATCCATAATATGACAGAAATATTCCCAATTAAAAATAGCAGGAGTAAGATTCTTATATTCAGCAATGCTTTAAACCCAGTGATTATGAAGTCACCATTACAGAGTCATTGATCTTAAAGAGATATATAACCAAGGCCAAGGATCAGATCTGGCATAGGTCCTTTACCTGTGATTCTCATTACTCTGCTAATTACAAAGATTTTGCCATCAGTCAGAGCTGAGTCATCAGAACAGCACTCCTATAAGTGTAATAGATAAAGAATGTAATTATACTATAATCTCAAAAAATAAAAGAAGCAATAAAAATTATCATGTAGGTTATCATGGCAAGGCACAAGGACATAAAAGCAGATCATGGAATAAAAGGTTCAGTGTTGTGGTCAATTTTGAGTATGTAAACTATTCAGGCTAAATTAAAATGAAACAGAAATTATGAACAAATCAGTAAAATTCAAGGACATTGACAGATACCCTACAATACAAGATACACAAGCTTTAAAATCATATAAGATGATAACACACTTTTTGTTGGAAAAATAAAAATTAAATGTGAACATAATACAGCAATTGTATATGCAGATGATATACATATATATATATATATATATATATATATAATATATATATATTCAGTACATTTCTTGTGGATGTTTACAGAAGCTTTACTCACAGCTTTTTAAATTCTGGAAGCAAAATAAAGTTCTTCAATATGTACCTGGCTGAACAAACAAAATTACATCATACAAGGTAATACTCTTCATTGATATAAAGAACAAAACTATTAATTTGTGCAATGGCGTGGATAAAACAACCATATAATGGTAATTTAAAAGTCAGCCTGAAAAACTACTCATTTAAAGACAATAGTCTTTTTATAAAAACACCTCTGGAAAAATCAAAACTAAACAATTAGAAAAATGCCTTGCTTAACTGTTCTGTGTGAAGGACTGCATAGCAGACTTCTCTAGTGGAAAACAACCTCCAGAATATTAAAAGGGAATTTATTGGATTGATTAACATTGTAGGATTTGGCTAGTCTGACAATGGTTATCTGCATACTAGCAGTCCAATCAGTCATGAAAGGCCAAAGAGGCTGAATTCTGATGCCACCATAGGATAGAAACAGCAGTGATGCATGATTCCTAATTGGTCTTAATAAACACCCAGATCCAGATATTGAGGTACATGCTGAAAGATCAGAGAGACAAAGCAACAAACCACTGCCACATCTCACCTTGCCGACTCCATAAATTCTCTGTTTGAAAGCCTCTGAGTCCTCAGCTGAAAAAGCTCTCTAGCCAAAAGGACTTTTTCAGCCAAAAAAACGGTTTAGTTCCTGTCTCCTCATGCCTTATATACCTTTCTCTGCCCAGACATATTACTTTCACCCTAGTGATGGGATTAAAGGCATTGTGTGCTTCCCAAATACTGGTAGCAAAGGCATGAGATCTCAAGTGCTGGGATTAAAGGTGTGTGTCACCACTGCCTGGCTCTGTTTCTCTCCTAGACTGAGTCAATCTCATGTAGATCAGGGTGGCTTTGAACTCACAGAGACCCAGATAGATCTCTGCCTCCAGAGTACTAGGATTAAAGGTGTGTGTCACCACTGTCTGGCTTCTATGTTTAATCTAGTGACTTGTTCTATCCTCTGATCTTCAGGCAGATTGTATTAGGGTACACAATATATCATCACACAGCAGTAGCTGAATCAGTGGCAAAAACAATTGGCAAACGAACTTGCCAGTGATATGTGAAGGCACACAGGAAAACCCCCAAACGTTTTTATTTGTAATTCCTCATATCTGGGTGGCTAACCTAAGGCACCACTCACATTTAGCATGGGTTTTCCCACTTCACATGACCTAATTACAAGGTCCCTCTCAAATATGCTCAGAGTAAAGCTTGTTTCTAAGTTGATGCCATATCTAGTACAGCTGACAAATCAGGATTACTAATCACAAAAGAGAAAGTGTAAAATGGACCGTGATGTAACAGAACAGAACAAGTCTGTGTGTGTGTGTGTATAGTATACATGAGCAAATATTCATGTGTGTGTATATATACAAACTTGTGCACACTGTCTTGGTTCCTAATACTATCCTACAATGAAAGTAACTTGGAATTCATGGAAAATTTATTAAATCCAGGGCTGTGTAAAGTAATATACCAAAATGAGCCTGGAGCAACTCATAAAGTGAAAAATGCTTCTTAAAAAAAGTATTGGGATATGTGCCAAAGGGATACTGCAGCTAACTGTCCCAATGCTAATACAATTTGAGTAGCAAAGTGTAAATTCAACATCCTAGAACCATACTGATATGAATAAAGAATTGAAGAATTAAATGAATCTTGGAAAAAAGACCTTTTCCTGTAAAAAAAAAAAAAAAGGATTCTGGGAATACTTTTAAATATTTGGGAATATTTCATTTAAATATTAAAGATGATAATATTGATCTTTAAAGATGTAGAATATAATTTCCTCACTAATTGTAGATAAGACAGTATATATGTCACACATACACACACACACACACACACACACACACACACACACACACACACACCCCAAATCCCTTCCTGCAGGGTTCAGAGAACCCTATAGAAGAGGAATCAGAAAGAATGTAAGAGCCAGAAGATATGGAGGACACCAAGAAACAAGACCTAAATACAGCAGGACCAAAGCATATATGAACTCAGACTAAGGCAGCATGAATAGGGCCTGCATGGATCTGCACCACACAAGCTCCTAGAGCTGAAAGAAGTGGACACATGCCCCATCCCTAACCCAGAAACTATCTCCAATGGATAACCACTTGCAAATGAAAATTTAGTTTCTTCCAAGGGAGTCTTACTGGGGAAACAAACACTCTTAAGGGTATACTGTGTGTCCAAGGAAAATTAACTCAAAGACATCTTTGGATGTTCGTTGTCTCAAACTGTTGTGTCAGAGCTTTATGTTTTAAATTTTATTTTATAATTTTACTATTATTTTATATTCATTTATTTAGCTATTCACCTCACAGGTTCTGCACACACACACACACACACACACACACACACACACACGGTAATCCGTGGCTAATAAGTAAAATTAAATCAAATTATAAAATAAAAAAATAGATCTATGCTTTCATTCAAAAGATTGTAAATGGGCTTGTACTTTTAATAGAACTCTATATGCTACAATGATTCCACAGCATAATTCGGTGTAGAAGCAATATCTAGAATTAAAGAACAAGAACAGTGTGAACAATAGTACAGAAGGTAAAATGATTATATGGTGATCACCATATAATGGGGTAAGAAAACCAGGCTTATAAATACTTAGTTAAAAAACAGAGTTTCAGGCAAAATACATAATTTTGATATCTGTCAAACTGTATTAAATATGTATAAAATACATATTTTTCTTTAAACGAATGAATTAAAAGTTTTAATTCTTTGTTCATTAGAAAGGAAATCTGGTGGATGCAACGAAGCTAGAACAGAAGGATACTCCGTTGCTATGTCCAATACCTTTGAAATACTTGTTGCTAGGCAACTAAGTCTAGAATGTAAATTACAGCCAACTAGAGTATGGGATTTAAATTCTCTTTCATACTTGCAAGTCTCAAATAAAAATGTCTATACTAATAGATGGTGTTAGAAACAACAGCAAATAAGGTCATACGGGAAAGATTATGGAAACCCCAAACTTACCTTTTGGTAGGTCATTTGCAACATCTGCTTTACAGGACAGAATCTCCAGTATTTATGTATGCATGAATACAAAAACAGACAGCTGGAATGACTTTTTGTTTGCTAAGTGTCCATTTTGAGGAGATGCTATTTTCTTTCTCTCTACTTTTAAATATTTGGGAATATGCTCTAAAATTTGTTGTGGTTGTTGTTACTTGTACTTTGAAAACCAATGGGTTTACACTGTATAGATTGTGAAGGAAAATAACAGTGACACAGAGATAAATATATGTCTCTCTGTTCAGTTTCTGTAGAGGTACAGTACTATGTCACATTGTTACTGAAAATGTTAAAAGTTTTCTCAGGAGGCCTATGGAGTTATGATACAAAATAATGTAAATGTACAGAATCAATTTGGCTTAAACATTTTAACCCTTTTCTTCTTCATGCTTGTAAATTGAAGTTTACAAAATAAATACAGGAAATTTTATACTAGTTTAGTCTTAAAATGCTACATTACTAGTAAGCAATCATTTGCTACCACAAAAGAATCCTACTCCATAATAATTACAGAATATCTTATCATCATTTTACTCATAAGCAGGAGGCCTTGTCCCAAATGCCTGCTGGCTCTTGTGGGCTCTGGGCATTCTGTGGAGTAAGCCTTAATCACTTTGCAGGAGCCTTCAAAGCAGTCTTTTTCCTTACTTTAAGAAATGATGTTCAGCCTGAAGCAAATTTCCAATCACTTTCTACAAAGACAGCACAAAGTTAACAGACACATTCGACTCTATCTAAAACAAGCATTAAATGACAAATTTATATTTTTATGATTTTAATCACTATTACTCAGATTTGACAACAATAACATTTTCCACAAAAGTGCCATGCTCTGATGAAAAAAAAAACTTAGAAAAATAAAATTATGGAACAATGTGGATCCACACAGTGTTGGCACATCCCTTTAATCCCAGCACTCTAGAGGCAGAGGCAGGCAAATCTCTGTGAGTTTGAAACCAGCCTGTTCTATAAGAGCAAGTTCTAGGACAGCCAGAGCTACACAAAGAAATCATATCTTGAAAAACCAAAAAATAAAAAATAAAAAAGTATGGAAAAAAGAAAAAAAAAAAGAAAGAAAAAATATTTATGCAATATATCCTAGAGTATTAAAAACATATGATTGTTTGGAATATCTACCTATTCATGACTTCATTCATTAGGACAAGGTCTCAGGTTATATTATCCTAATTTATTTTGTAATCTTAACCATCCCTCAATATACTACATTGTGTGTGTGTGTGTGTGTGTGTGTGTGTGTGTGTGTGTGTGTTTTCTAGAAGTATCAACCCTGTGTTTCACGAGTGAGAAAAGCCAAAAGAAACCTGGAGAATGGATTGAAGATTTGGGTCAACAGCAATTGAACTAATATAGTCAAGAGTTAGGCTATAAAGATGAAAGGTACAGAGTTGGAAACTGGAAAAGGGGAGAGCATGTAAAACTATATGAGCCATTAATTAATATGCCAAGTTTTGGTTAAAAATAAAAATTGGGATAAACTTTTTAAATATATGTGTTGGAGAGTTGCATGTAATAATAGGAATATAATACTGGTTTAAGGGTCCAGGATAGGAAATAGAAACATAGGAATATTTTCAAGGCAAAGTTAGGAAAAGTTACAAGCCTAAAGAGATGGCAGCTGACAGCCATTGACTCTGACAGTAAATGAGGATTCACTTTTAACAATGGTTTCCTTTGTTACCACTAGCCGATCTGTCAACAACCTAATGCTAACTTTTACAACAGCTCTCTGTAGCCAGGAGTTAGTTTTTCATGACAAACCCCTGCCCCACCACCACCACTAACAACTGACAACTGCCATGGACCAAAGCTAACTTTTAATGAGTTCTCCGTGACTCCTAGTACATCCCATCTCATCCGATAAACTAACCAAATGCCCCTGTGTGACTGCCTGTTTTGCATTGTTTCATATCGTTCCGTGCTTTGGGAAATCAGCTGTGTCAGGAAAGCTGCAGGTTTGGGCAAACACTATTAACTGTATCAGGAGAAGCTGCAGGTTTTCACAAGCATCGATTAGCTGAAACCTTGTTAGGGGGAATTGTAAATCTTAAAATGCAGTATGTCTCTAAGTGTGAACTTAGAAATTGTACAGGTTCTTTTGTCTGTGCCTAATGCTTACTTTCTACTATAAAAAAGGGCTCAGACATTGAAGCTGTGCATAAACAAATCCCTATCCATGCCCCAGTAAAGAACTCTGATGCAATTTATTATGTCGTTGAAAAATAAAGACATTAAAGTAGAAGTGGGGGGATTTAACAGGAGTGGGAAGTAAACAAAAGAGAATAGTAGGGGTGAACATCAATGAAATATATTATGTCCATATATGAAACTGTCATAATGAAACTCATTATGTATAATTAATATATGCTAATAAGAACATTAACTTAACTGTCTTTGGCAGAGCAGCAAGAGTAAATCAAATACCTAATACTTTGAAGATTGCTCAAGATTGATTTGGGAAGGTGGAAAAAATAAAAGGTATGAAAAGGTTTAATGACATGGCTGTGAGTCTAACAGCTTAGAAAGTGTCTTTAGTAATCCAAGCAAATTGTAGCCAAAGAGCTTATCTGTGTGGTGTTTGGAGATGTTAAAAAGGAGAGTTCCCTATCTATTAGGGAAATTGTGGAGATGTTTTTGAATACTTTGGAGGACTAATGAGTAGGTACAATAAAGTACAAAGAAGAACCCGTCATCACTTCCCATGAGGGGAAGGTCTCATTACTGACAAGAAAATGTATGTGAAGCAGTACAAGAATGTAGAATAGGTTCAATACAGATAACAATAAGAATAATGAGGAGGAAGAAGAGAAAGAGAAGGAAAATATGCCTGAGTACCAGGATGTGATTGGTGTGCAATCTGGAATCTTCTGTTTTCGCACTGTTTACTGTGGGAAGTGGTATTTAATAGAGCACTTTATATCACTCAGAAAATTTTATTCTTTTTACTTTTATAGCTACACCATGAGCTCATAATTTAATTTCCCTCCTGGGGCAGAGAGATGGCTCATTGGTTAATAAAATCATCACTTGAATGATTGGATGAAGGCTAGACAAGTTCGTTCTTGCAGATACTTATTTTCTTTGTATTGCTTACAGTTTAAAATTTTCAAATAGCTTGGGCACGTTTAACAGATTAAAACATTTTGATCGACACTTAAAGTATTCAGAAAGCAAAAAAAAAATGTTAAAAAACAACAAAAAAAAAAAATTCAAAATAAAACTTTGTCCTAAAAATTCAGAGTATGTTTGCCAGTATTTTATTGAGTATTTTTGTATCAATGTTTATGAGGGAGATCGGTCTGTAGTTCTCTTTCTTTGTTGTATCCTTGTTTGGTTTAGGAATCAGGGTAATTGTAGCCTCATAGAAGGAGTTTGGTAATGTTCCTTCTGTTTCTATTATGTGGAACAATTTAGAGAGAATTGATGAAACCAAGGTTGGATAAAGCACAGGGACAAATAGCCAAACGAATGGAAACACATGAACTATGAACCAAAGGCTGAGGGGCCCCCAACTGGATCAGGCCCTCTGAATAGGTGAGACAGTTGATTGGCTTGATCTGTTTGGGAGGCATCTAGGCAGTGGTACCAGGTCCTGGGCTCATTTCATGAGTTAGCTGTTTGAAACCTGGGACTTATGCAGGGACGCTTGGCTCAGTCTGGGAGGAAGGGACTGGACCTGCCTGGACTGAGTCTGTCAGGTCGATCTCAGTCCTTGGGGGAGGCCTTGCTCTGGAGGAGATGGGAATGAGGGGTGTGCTGGGGGGAAGGGGAGGGGAGAAGGAAGGGGGAGAACAAGGGAATCTGTGGCTGTTATGTAGAACTGAATAGTATTGTAAAATAAAATAATAATAAAAAAATTTTAAAAAATCAGAATAAATTTATTCTTCAGTTCAACAAGTTAGGTCTGTATCATCTATTTATTTTTTCCAAAGTGTGTGGCACAATGCCTACATAATTTGTGTATTTATTAATATTTCATTTGTTACAAGCAACAATCATCATTGTCAGATAGGCACTATACTATACTGGATGTCTCACCTTCACAACACATAAAATGAGATATTAATTTCACAATAGGTAAACTCTCAAAAGCTAGTTATTGTTTTAGAATATTTCATAAGAGATTTAATGTGCATGTTTCTTTATGAGATGCATCTGAAGACTAGTCATGGAAACTGGTTACATTATATTTCCAAGAATCATCCTTCCTCTTTTCAGGAATGATTTCCTTAGTATTCTCAGAATTCTTGTTTGGGTGTTCAATATTCTCATATGTACAGCTATTATTTTTCATTTCTAGCCAGCTTGATTTCTTCTAAATTTTTTCATGGTCTCAGACTTTGAAAATATAAAGACTGTCTTAGTTAGAGTTTTCATTGTTGTGAAGAGGCACCATGACCATGGCAACTCTTATAAAGTAAAACATTTAATTTGAGTGGCTCAGTTACAGTTTCAGAGGTTCAATCCATTATCATCATGGTGGGGAGCATGGCGGCATGTAGGCAGATGTAGTCCTGGATGAATAGCTGAGAGTGCTATATCTTACAGGCATCAGAAAGCCAACTGAAAGACACACCAAGAGAAGCTTGAGCAAAAGAGACCTCAAACCCACCCCAACGGTGACACACTTCCTCCAGCAAGCAATACCTCCTAATAATACCACTTCCTTTGGGACCATTTGCTTTCAAATCACCACAAAGATCTTTGAATATCATCTATCATCCCAAGGTACTCTCCCTGCAATCCACTGTTTTTGATTGTTTTGTTGAACTAAGATATCTACTACAGTAGATAATACAATATTTGAAATACAATTGTTACAATCAAATTTTCACTCTGATAGGAAGAGATGAAGGACAAGTAGTGATTTGATGCCAATACAATGAATACATAATATAGTCACACACACACACACACACACACACACACATATATATATACATATATATTAGTATTTTCTATGTCTTTTTTGAATAATATGACTACATAAATTTTCATGGAAAATTAAAATGAAGAATTAATGTTTTTTCAAGCCAGTACGTATTAAAGTCACAGAAATCAAAACATCATCATAACTACTGGTACAAAAACAGACATATAAACCAATGCAATGTAACTGGGAAGCTATGAATAAATGCACTCATATATAGTCAATACATTTTCAGTAGCAGTGCCCGAAACACATAATAGAGACAAGAATAATTTCTTCAATAAATGAATTGAGGAATATACTCATATGCAATTAAACCCTTACCTCCCACTATATACAAATATAAATTCAGTGTGACTTTAAAACAAAATGTGAAGCTATGAACTACTAAAAGAAGTCAGAAAAAATTGACCTAATGTTGTTCTGTACAATAAAGTAAAAATTAGTATATGAATGAGAGGACCTACAAAATGGGAAAAGAGTTTTGCAAAATCTAGTCTGGTAATTGGTTAATATACAAACCATGTATAAATAAGTCAGTTCTCTAAAAAGAAAACAAAGACTAGACATCTTCAAGTCTGGCTCTCAGAATTCCCCAGTTGCCTGTAGTTCTGTAGGTAGGGTTGAGGCATCATGAGCTTTCCTTGTCCATGTTAGCGTGTCTATTACTGTAGTCTCTGTTCAGTTAGTGTTTAGGCAGTCATGTTGGTGAGGCTTTATGGAAACAGCTTCTGACATTCCTAGGAGACACAACTTCATAGGCTTCTCTTGTTCTTATAAGATCTCTGCACCCTCTTCCACAATATTACTGAGTAAAATGATCTTTCCCATGGAGAACATGTCAACTGGTTATTGAATATCAAAAGGTCAGCTCAGAAAACATAAATACAAATAACGTTATACAGGCTAACCAGGTTGTACCTGTGTGTTTAGGAATAAATGTGTGTGTGTGTGTGTGTGTGTGTGTGTGTGTGTGTGTGTGTGTGTGTGTAATAGAAGATAATGGAAAAAGTGGTGATGAATTTGTAAAAGAGCAAGAAGGGGAATATGTGAGGGTTTAGATGGAGGAAAAAGGGAAGGGGGATCTTATGTAATTGTATTTTAATCTCAAAAAATAAAAATATAATTTTTAAGTCACTTCTCAAAAAGTGACATACAAATGTATATGGGCATATGAAAAATTCTCAACATCACTCATCCTGGAAATGCAGATCAAATCCACAGTGAGATATCATTTTGCAATTGGTTACTGCAGAAAAAAAATGAATGAGAAATGTAGAGTTATAAAGAAAAGGAAACTTTGTTACACTACTTGGATGGAAATCAGAAAGTATTAACCTAGAAGGAATAGCAAGAAGATTTCTCAAAAATTTAAAAATAGTGTATACATTTTCCCCACTACTTTTCACAAGCAGTACTTAATATCTACTTTCTCTCCTAGTTGTATATTGGGAAACTCCACTGGAAAGGACACTTCTGTCATTAGCCAAGAATATATTCTTCTCCTTTGACTTTGAAAACGTTAGTCATTTTCACTTATTGTCACAAGGGGAAAGAAGTTATTTTAAAAAGCAAAGAAAAATGCATAAGCTTTGTGTATTTTCTCTTGCTGAGTTAATAATATAGTTAGTGTGTGGAAACAGAGCTAAATTCCAGTTAGGTGATTAATAACATTTACGTGTCTACCAATTTGGAAACGGTTTGACTAACGAGAATATAGAAATTCAGAAATACTATGCACTTATCTGAGTTTAGACCTTACTTAAAAATAGATAACTGTGTTAGCTGTCTTAAATAATTTGGAGACGGTTTCTTTCTCTTTCTTTCTTACAGATTTCAGATTGCTCAGGCTTAAAATCTTTCTGTCTCGGGCGGGCTGCAAAATGTGGAGTTTAAAAGAATGCTCCATCACACACACACACACAACACACACACACACACACACACACACACACACACCTCAGAGAAACTGTTGATGACAAAATTATAAAGATGTGGGAGAGAGTATGTTAACTAGTTTGGTGTAGCTATAAATAATAACGTTTTGATTAGATTCCAACTTTGGCTTAATTTTTGCTTGTTGTTGTAGTAACTAATTTCATTATTATAGATTCTTCAGATTTTTCCTAAGCTGACAGTTTCAAATTGTTTTTTTCAAGGAACTTATTTTATTTTCAGTTTCCAAGATTGTTTAGCATAGTATTCATATTTACTTTTTGTTAAATATTTGTTTTTTCTGTATCTGCAACAATGTGTTTGGCCTCAATCCTGAAACTATGTGTGTGTGTGTGTGTGTAACGTCACCATTTCTCCCTTTTTCTCTCTTATATGTCTCTATCTGTCACCTTTTCTATCTCATTATGAAATTTCTCAGTTTTATCAAACTAATGATACTCTTTGTTGTTTTGTCTGCTTCATTTATTAGTTCTTTACTGTATTTTACTTCATTTCATTTGAACAATCTAATGAGAAACCTCTTGCAAGGTTTTCTTGTTTTTCAAATACATACTGCTAAAGGCATCAGATTCCCTGAAGCTAGAGTTACAGAAAGGTGGAAACTGCCTGACATGTGTATTTAGAATCAAACTCAGGTCCTCTGCAAGAGCAGTATATGCTTTTAACCTCTGAGCCATCTCTCCAGTTCATGTGTCTTGCTAAATACTTTCATTAATTCTTTGAGAATGTAGTTCATTATATTTTGATTATATTCTGCTCCTGCACTTCCTTTTAAATCTACTTTTAATTCCATACCCACTTATCTTTGTACAATTTTTTTAAAAAAAAAAAAACCCCATAAAGTCCAATTGGTGCTCTTATGAGAGTGGCTTATTTGACCTATCAGGGACCATATGCTAAAAAAACAAACAACAACAATAACAACAAAAACTAACACTCCCTCTCAGCATCTACCAGTTACCAATAGCTTCTCAGCTGGGGATGAGAACTTCAGAACTTCAGCTCAAGTTTCCACTGGTCTTTCATAAACTGTAACAACATCTGTAAGTTTATGTGTGTAAATTCTGCTGTGTCTTAAAACTATTATTTCCTTATAGCCATTGACCACCTCTTCTTGTGCAATGATCTCTGAGCCTTAAGAAGAAGAGATGTGATGTGGATGTCCCATATAGTGTTGAGAACTCCATAGTCCCCTATTCTGTGCACTTCGATCATTTGTGGGTCTCTGTGTTACTAGCCATCTGCTGCAAAAAGAAGTTGCTCTGACAAGATTTGAGAAATGCACTAATCTGTAGATATAGTGAATAAGCAATTAGGAGTGGGTTTAATACTGTGTCCATTTTGAACAGTAATATTAGTGGGGTTTCTTCTAAAGCTCATCGCCAGTCAACCACAGCTTCTCGGCTCCATTACTGGGGAAAGATATGGGTTTCAACTTAGGAAGCAAAGCATAAACCCAATGAGGAAGTCATTGGTTGCTTCCATGACATTGTGCCACTATTGTATCAGTGGGCATATTGTACCAGGCCAATCATTATTGTAGCTTTCAGGTTTACCATTCATATCCAGCAGGAAAACATGTCTCTTCTTTTGATTCTTGACCACTGACAGCTTTCAAATACTAGCACTAGTCTCTCTCTTTTTGTATCATATCTGAGCAAGATGTGGACTCCCTTGTGGTGGTATTGTGTTCCCCAAAATATTGTGCACCCTAATAAACTTATCTGGGGTCAGAGACAGAACAGCCACTAGATACAGAGGCCAGAAAATGGTGGCACTCACACCTTTAATCCTAGCATTCCAGAGGCAGAGATCCGGATCTCTGTGAGTTCAAGGCCACATTAGAAACAGCCAGGCATGGTGACTCACACCTTTAATCCCAAGAAGTGAGCCTTTAATCCCAGGGAGTGATGGAAGAAAGCAGAAAGGTATATAAAGCATGCAGACCAGAAACTAGAAGCTTTGGGCTGGTTAAGCTTTTAGGCTTTTGAGTAGTAGTTCAGCTGAGATTCATTCTGGATGAGGACTCAGAGACTTCCAGTCAGAGGAAACAGGATCAGCTGAGGAAGTGGCGAGGTGAGGTAGGTGTGGCTTGTTCTGCTTCTCTGATCTTCCAGCATTCACCACAATATCTGGCCTCAGGTTTGATTTTATTAATAAGTACCTTTAAGGTTCATGCTACACTCCCTCATTTTGCAAAAGTGAGAAGTTCAGCTGGTCCATAGCCTACTTTGGTCTCAAAATCATCATCAAGGCCTCACCCCTTAACTACCAAAAAGACTAGATAGTCTTTCTTCCTGATCGTTCAAGCCATTTTTAGACAGTCTTAGAAAACCACCGTGTTAACTAGAGAAAATATGGGAATGCTAAACTATAGGTTTCTGGTGCATATATAGTATGCTCATTAGCATGAAAACATTTGTGGTCCATGGCCAAAATTATTCCAACACTAGACAGTAAACAGGTTACCTAAAACATCACCATCACTGATTTTTCTTCTCTTTGCTTTGTCTTTATTAATAATTACTTCCTATTGCCTAAAATAATCTTTAAGCATGCTGCAAGCTGTTGGTCAATTTATGTTATTGTGTTTCTTTTTAGATTTCAGAAATCATCTAATGCCTGTTTTATAGATTTAACCAACCAAAGGCATAAGTTTTAATAACTGAAATAGAGGTGAGATATCAGATATCTCCTTAAAGTAACTCTGTAACTCATGCTTTGGCCTAGAATGGTCTATGTTCACAGATTAAAGGTCATGCCTATATTCTGGCATAGAATAATACCAATGCTATATGCAGACATATAATTGTTCCATTGTGACTTTTGATCATTTGTTTCAAACTGACATTGTCCCATTCTGTACAACATTCAGAATACTTAACAGGCTTGGTTTTGCTAGTGGTCAGTGCAGAAAAGGTCCTAATGTGATTAAAACTTCTGCCGAAGAAACAGGTAATATAGGTATGATTTTACATCATTTTTAATGTTTTCTTCTAAGGAGATATACACAATACTATATAGTATATTTCATAATTTCTCTTTCTTGCTTACTTTTTTCTTTTTTTATTGCATTCCTCAGATAAATCCTACTTGGTAGTACCATTTTTATATCTAATTGTTTTTGCTTATGTTTTCAGATTATACATCTCTATCAGAGCTATTGGCTTACTTTTTAAATTTTCATCAAGGAAATGCTTCAGGGAGCAGAGATTCAAAAGGAAAGATACAGGTACATAATTAGCAAGGGTTCTGGTTTTGTTTTAGTAGTTCATGGATGACCTTGAACTTCTGAGTCTCTTTCTTCTACCTCCCAAGTGCTTGAATTAAAGCATTGTGCCATCATGGTTGGTTTATTTGGTGCTGGAAATCAAACCCGGGGCTTTATGAATGCAAAGCAAGCATTTTACTAACTTGGTACATACCCAGCATGGCACATGGAAATGTTCAGTCTTTGGATGACTGCTTGTATTCTCTTGATTATTGTTTCACACACTAAGAAAGCAAATGGAGAACCTTTTCCCACTCTTGTTTCCAAGTGGTCATGTAGGTGACAACCAAGTATTAACTCTGAGTTCACATTTGTCAGTGATCCATGGTGATGATCCTCTAACATATAATATGTAAGATGTAAGCCTACCTGGACCACCTTCTGACCTTCTTCTTTGCATTCATACACTATCTGTTCACTCCTTCCTACAAGAAACAAGAACTCATCAGGTAGTAGGAATTCTATTGACTGTTAGAATAAGAAATGTGATATGTATTTTCCAGGAATATTTTCCTTATGCTCAGTTTCTACATATTTCTAGGAGATGAGTGTTATTAATTAAATTAAATTAATTAAATTAAAAATTAAATTAAATAATAATGTTTGTATTAGGTCATCGATAAGAATGGGGATATATGGGAAGGGGGGACACCTTGTACAGCCTTGATGCAGGAGGAGGGGCTTGGACCTGCTTCAACTGAATTTACTGGGCTCTGCTGACTTCCCATGGGAGACCTTACCTTATTGTAGGAGGGGGTACAGGGCTGGGGTGGGCTGGGTGGAAGGTGGGGGGGGGAAGGAAGGAAGAGAGTGGGATATGTGATTGATATGTAAAATGAGAAAAAAATTCTTTAAAAAATTAGTAAAAATAAGAATGGGGATATAAATACCAGAAAGAAGAAAATAAACATGAGTTTAAAATATCAATAAGTGGACTAGGAGGGATGACTGAGCAAGTGAAAGCACTTGAGTTCGATCCCAAGAATCCATGCAAAGAGGGAATGAGAGAGCTGAGTGCACACAGCTGGTCTCTGACCTCCACACATATGTGTGCCATGCATGCCTCCTAGACACGTCATACACACATTAGTGATAAACATAGATTCAAAAATACAAATCAGTGAGTGGAAAGCAGTGATTTGACAGATTTCCAGCTCTCACTCTGTTCTGTTTTCTGCCTCTACTTTTGAACACTCTTTATTCTTGCCAGGGGCAATATAAAGACACCACTGAATCACTCCTTTTTCTATTCTTGTTTTTATGTCCTTACTTTGAAGTAAAATCATGCTTGCATAACAAATATGTTACACAGTTCTCGTGGACCCTTCTTTCCAGTTTCCCCATATATATTTTTGTTCTACAATCACATTATATTTTATGCTGTCTAAATATATCCTTGGGCAGACTCTAATTCTGTTTTCCTCTGCTTGAGATTTTAAATTACGTATTTTGGAGCATAAGGCCAGGATTTTTTTTTTTTTAAAAAAAAAACTATAATAGTTACATCTTTTATAATATTAACAGTTACCTCCTGCACACTTTTTGAGGACAATGGCACAATTTCACGACTGATGACCCCTTGTGCCCATATCATCTTTAATTTTCTCAAATTCTATTAATTATATGCAGTCTTATATGTTTGCCATATTCAACTTCCTGAAGCACAACTCTATTTCTAATACTATCTTAAGTCCCTACCTGTGTCTTTCACTCATATCTTTACTCTTGAAATTATAAAAGCATACTGTAGTTAGGAATTATTAAGAAAACATTCTTGTAGTTCATATATTCATGTGGAAGAACATTCATTAGCACATTGTTCATTGCTTTCCTCAATCCCTTGAGTCACCATACTTTGCAAAGAAAGAAGGAAGAAAGATACGCATGCAGAAATATTTTATAAAATTGTATCAAAGTATTATTCTCATGAATCATCACAGCGCCATCATTAAGCCACAGTGAATTGCCCACAATATATAATTAAAGGCTTTCTCTTGGTGATGATGATGAATGATTGCATTTCATCATTTGAATACATTTTTAAGGTCACCCTGTAAGAAGAAGTCTTGCCTTTCCATATTTTTTCCCAATCTTTCTGCTTCATAATGTTTCCTTAGTCTATGCCACAAAATTTGAAGACTTTGTTCAGAAATTTTCCCTGATTCTAAATTGTTAGCATATTAACTATTATTAAGATTTTGTGAAACCATATTATAAAATATGAAACACTGTAGTTCTACAGTATGTTAATGATAATTAAAATATTTTGTGAAGTACATTATATGCAAAAGTTATTTTAGGTTAATTAGAGTAGCACATAACTTTAAATTACAACTCCAATACAATAACAATAAATATTCAGACTTTTCACTAAAATATTTGTATTTTATAGAAAGTACAGGTCACTGACAAAACTGAAACACGTTGTTAAAAATATGCTGATGTTGACTTTGTTCTATGTTTATTTTATGCTGAGGCAAACATTATTTACAAAATAATGAAAATCTTCTCCTTCCTTAACCCGAGGACACAATACGAATTAGGAAATTCTGTCGCCGACAGTGAAGCTACCTTCTTTTTAATTACTAAGGTTAATTTCTCGGCATGCTCAAACAGCTTTAACTATTTTCTGCTTCCCCTCACAGCCATTCTGCCCTTTCCAGCCTTCATTTTCCCTGTGATTTATATCCAATAGTGCAGAACCTTTCAGCAATGCTCATTCAAGTGTGTTTCACATTAACGATCTAAGCCTGCTGGAAATCCAATTACATATTCTTATATTTATCTCTGCTCTGTGATGAGTAGGGTTTGTATGAACCATATGCCCACACTGGCTTACTCTAAGTTCAAGAGCAGACAAAGTTGAAATGGCTCTAAACAAAACGGTGTTTGATAGTATTCTTAGTACAAAGCAACCAGACAAATTAATTAAATTATCATTCAGTCATACTATATCAAATCATGATAGATGCACAGAGCTCTATTGAAATTAGAGTACTGAGGGCTGGAGAGATGGCCCAGTGGTTAAGAACCTAGCTGTTCTTCCAAAGAAAGACTTTCTAGCACCCACATGACAGCTCAAAACTGTAACTCCAGTTCCAGGGGATTTGACACCCTCACACAGATATACATGCAAGTGAAACATCAATTCATGCAAAATAAAAAATAAATAAAATTATTTTTTTAGGTAAAACACTATTTCACTAATGTGTAAAGAAGATGTTTATAGACTTAGCTAAATATATCTGAGGGATACATAGATGTTACTTTTTTATTTTTTGTTTTTTTTCATGACAGGGTTTCTCTGTGTCCTGGAACTCACTCTCTAGACCAGGCTGACCTCAAACTCAGAGATCTGCCTGCCTCTGCCTCCTGAGTGCTGGGATAGAAGTCATTCACCACCACTGTCTAAATGACACACACAGATGTCAATAATGAGTACTTAAGAAACTGTTAGCATATAAGCTAATGAAAATAATTTAAAAATGACAATGGAACTTTCATCTAAAAGATACTCAAAGAAGAAAATAAGTGGAGTCAAGATAAATACATTGTAGACTAGTCTCGAACTCTCAATACTGTTTAAGCCTCTGAATGATGGATTCCTAGGTGTTTGCACTATGCTTGCCATATTTATCTACAGAGATTCATTTTTCTAAAGGTATATCCTGATCTCAAAGAGACTGAATTTTCAATAGACCTAAGTCTAACTCTATCCTCAATCTACTGTGTACTCAGCCTGTTTAACCTGACTTTGAGAGAACATTGTAACAAACCTTACTTGCCTTAGATTTCCCATGCCATCAGCTTTTACAAACTAAGCTAAATGTGTATCCTTAATCCTGAGTCATATACTTTTCTGTGCTCCTGACCTGGCATACAATATGTTATATATGAGTGTGTTTTGGAAATCATTTGCTGGAAAAAGTCGAACATGTGGAAGCAACCTTAAACAACAGACACCGAATAAATGTTGGAAGCCACATGTGATATAGGTGGTAATGTCTAAGTTTTGAATTCTGCTCTGGGTCAGTGTCAGTAAAGTAACTTGTTCCTTTGTAAGATTGAAAGAATATAAAATATTCTTCATTTCTTTCCCACACAATGTTTCTTTCTATACTGATTAATAAATATAGAGCAAATCCCTTTGTTAAGGACAGACAAGACAAGTCACACACACACACACACACACACACACACACACACACACACTCACCAGGCACACATATAAGCACAGCACAACACACAAGCAATAGGGAGGGACAGATAGACACACTTGAAAGACGGACTCCAGACGGGCCTTACATCTATAAATTCCAGTCAGCCAGAAGACTTAGGAGATGTTGCAAGTTCAAATTTGGACCTACTCTTTGTGAAATGAACCCAAGTGGAAGTAACTTTTTTTCCTTTCCTTAATGAAACACCAACACGTTTATACAAACAAGAAAATTGCAATGCAATGTGGCAAGAAAATGGAGAAAATTTGAGGACATTATTCTAAATTAAATAGGCCAGTCACATAGGACGAACACTACATAATTCCAGTAACCCATCTAAAGTAGTAAAACCCACAGGAGCAAATAGAATAGTGATCCTGAGAAATCAGTGAAGTGGAGGAAATAAGGGATCCTAGTAAATGCTTATAGATTTTCAACTATGCAAACATGGTCAAGTTCCATAGGTAGGTTGTAACAACTTACTCCTAGATAACAATTCTTTATATAAGAGAGCTTATATTACATATCATGCATCATTTGTTTTGTGGAAATAAAATACTCTTAAAACTAAAGTGATTGAATCATAATGTCCTTAATTATTATTTATGCAAACTTTCATATCCATATTATTTTCAAAGCCTAACTTGTAGGGACCTTTATATTCCTAAAGATTAAAAATAATGCTAGGTGTGTTTTGGCAGTTCATTTCTTTTTAGTAACTGTACAAGAGTGCTAAGAAATAGAATTGTCTTTCAAGCTTTAATAACCTCCCAAGTAATGTTAAATTCGTAGCTATTAAACTGGGAACTGTGTAATCAAAAGAGAATGGGATTCTGCCTGGTGAGGAATACAAAACAGCTCTCCAGGTGGATGAGAACTAAGGAGTTACATAACCTTGAATGTTCATTATGGAGAACAACCTCCTTCCCTTCTTCTGCCTCCTCCTGCTTTTCTTCCTCCTCCTCTGCATCCTCAGTCTCCTCCGCCTTCCTTTCCTCTTTTCTTCTGAAGCAAAGCCATTTTCCTAATCTGGGAAATTCTCAAACATGTACACAATTTGTTTACACCTCTCCAATTAAGGAAATCCAACCCAGAAAAGTAAATAGAGCTATCTGTGAATAACTTTCCTATGGTTGGAGAAACAAGACTGCAGCTGTTGTCCACTTCCAGTACCTTAAAATACAGTTCATAGAAAACAAATTTCCTGAATAGAATGTTTCCCAAGGAGAACGTGGCATGTGTAATTTAAATATTATACTATTTCTATCTGCCCTGTGCATGTTTAAGGTATTGATATGTTTTTAGAACAAACTAAAATTTGATGATATTCATTTTTGATGGTTTCTGTCTACTACAATATTTTTGTTTGTTTCAAGACAATCTTACAATGTAGCATAGACTGGCATTGAATTAATGAAATTCAGAGTAACCATCTGATTCTGCACCCTGAGTACTAGGGTTATAGGTTTGGGCTACCATGCCCAACTCAGATATAAGTTTTAAAATCTTGGGTCATCTATGTGTGATTAATGTATTTATTATATATAAAGAACTCAAAATTACTAATGACAGAAGAATGAAAGTAAGTACTAATAGCTTTATATATTACAAATATATTTGCATAATATTGAGTGATAATTTATATGTATTCATATGAGCTATATGGTTCAAAACTTCTACACTTAACAACAATAATACATTTTTAAAAAGTTTTAAATTTTAAAATATTACAACTAAACATAAAAGCTGAAACTTAGAAAAGCTGGGGGGAAATGGAGCTTACAGTTTATAAGAGAAAAGCTCATAGACCTTAGAAGCACAAAAATTCAAAAAGTAAAGTAACTTTCCTTTGTGAAATTTGTAACCTTCTATACTTATTTTATTCTTATGTACCAACCTATTATTTTCACCTCTGGCTCCTCTTGAGAACATATCTCAAGTCAAAAGCAATTTCCAAGAATGTTAAAAATACCAAGATCCTCAGTAACGTTGCTATACTGAGTATAAATAATTTAAGTGAAGGCTGCTCAAAGCAAATTTGTGTCTAAATGAGGTCACTTTGCCATAAAATAGATTTTAAAGTTACTAACAAAGACAGAAAAATACACTTTCAAAGCAACCACAATGGAAAATATATAACTGATTCATTAATCCACCTTTTATTATTTGTTAGATTATGCTTGTTAGATACTTCAAATTTCTACTAATGACAGCAAAAGTATATATGTAGTTATTTTAGAACAGCTTACAAAACAACTTGGATGTTATTTTACTACCAAATCTTAAGAAATAATCTGGATAATATTTTCAGAATCCAGTACTTTTTAAAGACTTGCAGAAAAATGAGACAATTCAAAATGACTTTGCTTTTATTGCTGCTTTATAGATTACAGTATTGTTATCATCTCTATGCAGGCATTAGATTATTAAAATTTATAAAGTTCTTATGTTAAATTTTTATAATAAAAGATGACCCAGTGTTCCATGGTTTTCACTACTGGCTCCTTTTGGGAACATATCTCAAGTCAAAGGCGATTTCAGAGAAATTGTTAAAAATATAAGAACTTCTGTAGTATCATGATAGGAAATTTAAAAGAGGTAGGAAATATGACATAATGGATTTAGAAATAACAACATCATAAAAGCCACGGGAAAATGAAATTTACAATACCTTGCTCTCATATATCATTAAAATTATAACTGTGTATCTTTTTAAAGCATAACTGAAATACTGATTTCAGGGTATTATAGTTATTGTGAGAGAAATGAAAGCCTAATTCAATTAGTAGTTAGAACACATTTCCTTCATCTTATAGAAAACTAACAGTGTAAAATTTTATGTCATTTTGTTACAAAATTCTTTCCATCTTAAAGTACAAAATAGTACATCATATTTCTACTTAATATTATTCAGTGCTCTTAATTAATAAAATATGTAACTGAAGTGTTAATATTATAAGGAAAAGAGGTTTCTCAGAAATTTTGGTGCCACACAATTTAGGAGGACTAGAGAACTGGTTATAAGCTTTTTTTCCCCTGTGAACTGGGCATGATGGTAGTATCCCAGCAAACAGGATGAGGCAGGTGGTCCAGGAATTCAGTGTCATTCGTGGCTGCATATGGCACTGGAGACCATTCTAGGCAATGCAAGGCCCCATCAAAAAACATATGCCTCCCACATTTAGAGCTTAGTGCCACAATTATCAGGGCCCACTGTGAAATGACCTCATATAGTCCTTGTTTAAATCACATAGAAAAATTTTCCATCAAATATATGAAATATTTTTTCTACTTTTGGTGTTCTCTGTTGGTTTCTCATGTTATTTGATTTTTTTCCTGTCATTCTAAGTAAATAAATAAATAAAAGATAAAATCTTAGCCTGCATATTGACATTTGCCTTTTGTTGTTCAAAATGATGATTTAAAATGAAAATATTAGCACTTAGGATAAAGGAAAATCACTGAAACTATGCAAACTATGTTTCAATGCCTTTATAAGTTGGTAATCAAAATTGTGGGAGGCTGTTAGTTCAGGCTGGGATCTTACACTTGGTATCCATAGACCAGAACCTTCAGATGTACTAGGTTTGCTAATAAAACTGAAATTAAAAAGAAAAAAGTTAGTCTCCAATCTAAAAGACAATTAAGATAAAACAAAACAAAACAAAAACAACTGAGTCTGGTCTACTGGAGTCAGCAGATTAAGACATTTCTAATTCTTTAACATTCACAAAACAGCAAGAAGGGAAGGAGGGTAGGTAGCTTAGGTAACCCAATAGTAGTTGTCATTTTTTTGCTTCTTGTGTCCACCTAACCAATCCCACAGCTTTTCCACTTTGCTTAAGAGTAGAAAACTTATTGAATGTTTTTGCTGCTCATATGCATGTTCCAAAGTTTTATGATTTACATAAAAACACATTCAACAATAGAGTCATTAAGAACTTAAAAAGTGATGACTGCAGAACATCAAATCAAGTTTGAGGGCTTCTGATCGTGGGGTCTGTGAGTCTACATCGGTCTCCTACTCAGTCAACCTGAGCAACAGAGGAGACAGAATGTCTCCGGTTAAATCATTGTTCCAAAGTCAGAGCTGGTCCGCAATGGAATATATGAACCACTTGTCCCTGAACTCAAATGGCAGCCCTGATGATGATGTCTATGTATTAGTGCCACTTCCAATTTTTGTCTATTACATTTACAAGTGCTGTGGTCATTCACATAAAAATATTTTTTATCAAGACAAACATGCATTATCTTCAATTAGTAAAATGAAAATGACGTGACTGAGTTACACATTGAGTAAATTGTTAACTTAGAAATTACTAAACCTGGAGCTGGGGAGATAACCTAATCCATAACATAACTTCTGCACAAGTATAAAGCCCTGAGTTTGAATCCCCAGAACTCACATAAAGCTGACTACAGTGGTATATGCCTATTATTCCACTGCTGGGGAAGCCAAGACAGGCAGATCCCTAAAGCTCATTGGGCTGTCAGTCAGTGTAGCCAGATCTATAAGCTGCAGGTTCAATGAGAAACCCTGTCTCAAGAAGAGTGACTGAAGAAAGAAACCAGATGTCCATTTCTGCCCTCTACATTCACACACCCACATACATACCTACTACAATCCCATGTGCACACACCCACCACTACAATGCATATCACACACATGCACAATAAATTATTAAAGGACAGATAACCTCAAGAACATGAAATAGACACTATACAATATAATGTACATGATGAGCTATAAGTTAAGACAGGAAACCAAGCTGAAAGTAATTATCAGTCTTCTTCTTTTTTTTTTTTTTAAACCTGTCATGGCAGAAATACAGGGTAAAGAAAAGGATCACGGTTTCTCCCCCAGCCCCTCCACAGAATGGTACCAGGCAAAGTTCAAAAGACATAGAGTGCAGGTGAAGATGGGTGACCATCTAAGGGGTAAGGAATGGGGAAAGAGTAGAATTGAAAAGTGTTGAAGGAAAACGGCTTAGCCAATTCAATTAGATTTCTATCTGCTAAAAGGAGGCACTAAGAGATGACCATTCAGCAGAGGTTCCTGAATTCTTCACCGAAGCTCCATCTACAAAACTGTAATATACTGACTGTTTATATATTCTGATAACGCATTCTAAGTTTTGTATAGAAAAGCCATATTTCTCTGCGTGAACTTTGGTAGGTATGCTGGCTAGTTTTTGTCCACTTGACAAAAGCTAGAGTTATCTGAAAAGAGGGAACCACAACTGAGAAATAAGCCTACATAAGATTAGCCTGCGGGGCATTTGCCTAATTAGTGATTTGTGGAGCCAGCCCCTAATGGGTGGTGACACTCTCCACCCCTCACACCCCCATCCTCCCCCACCCCCAGCCCCCCACCTCCCCATCCTCCCTACCCCCCACCTCCAGGCAGGGTGACCTGGAGTGTATGAGAAGACGGTGAGCAGCCACAGGTAGCAGCATTCTTCCCTGGCCTCTGCTTGATTTCCTGCCTCCAGGTTTCTACTTGAGTTCCTGCCTTGGCTTCCCTCAATGGACTATGACCAAGGATATTTTAGCTAATAAGTCCTTTCCTCCCCAAGTCATGGTGCTTCATCACAGCAATATAAACCCTAGTTAAGGCAGTAGGCAGAGCACTGCAATGCCTTTGTCTTTGGGACCATGAAAGAGTACATGAAATTTTATCCTAGGACCATGCTACTTACTATTATTAACAAATTATTCCACAAAACAGATCCACACAACTGGCACTTAATAATTGTAATTTGAAATGGGAACGCAATGCCACCCTCACCTCACCAAACCCCGGAAGCATTAAACATGGACATCAAAATGTAGAAGAACTGTAATTCACATAGGGCTTGGTAAAAATTCAAAATGGCTAAAAGAGTTTACTAATTTTTTTTTTTGATCTTTCAGTGTATGTGTGTGTGTATATGTGTTGTAGAATATTAAATGTGTGTTATATTCATTTATGCTGTGGGACATTTGTTTAATGATGCAATGATGTGTTGCCTTCGTTTATGTTGCATTTATTTAGCTCTGTGAAACTGTGTTACTTTGCCTGCCTAAAACATCTGCTTGGTTTAATAAAGAGTTGAATGGCCAATAGAAAGGCAGGAGAAGGGATAGGTAGGGCTGGCAGGCAGAGAAAATAAATTGGAGGAGAAATCTGGAAAAAGGATGAAGTGAGAAAAGAAAGGGCCAGCCAGCCAGCCACATAGTCAGACACAGACTGAGAAGGAAAGAAAAGGTATGCAGAAATAGAAGAAGGTAAAAGCCCAAAGGCATAAGGTAGATGGGATAATTTAAGTTAAAAAAAAAAAAAAAAGGCTGACGAGAAATAAGCCAAGCTAAACCCAAGCACTTGTAAGAAAGAATAAGACTCTGTGAGTGGATTTATTTGGGATCTGGGTGGTGGGTCCCTCAAAGAGCAAAGAGCTAAAGAGTAAAAACAAACAACGTGTGTGTGTGTGTGTGTGTGTGTGTGTGTGTGTGTGTGTGTGTGTGTGTGTGTGTGTTTACCTTTAGAGGCTAGAAGAGGGAACCAGAGGACTTGGAGACAGAGTTACAGGCAGTTGTGAGGTACCTATTGTGTGTTCTAGGAACAGAACTCTGGTCCTCTGGAAGAACAGCAAAGGCTCTTAACTCCAGAGCCATCTCAACAGCCCTGAGACTCTTTTTCTATTAAAAGAAATGTTCTTTAATTGTTCTAGGTGCACGTCCTCCATAAGAAACGGATTTCAGAAGCTGGTCATGGTGGGTCATGCTTGTAATCCCACCATTAGGGAGGCAAAGTGGGAGAACTGCTATGAATTTGAGGCTATCTTAGTCAACATAATAAAGTCCAGGCTAGCCACAGCTACATAGTGAAGTGCTCTCTCAATAAATAAATAGATTGATAAAATAAATAAGCAATTTTTTATTATCAATATGTCCTTCACTGTAGTTTAGAAGACAAAAGTTTTTCTGTGAAGTTAAATTTATCAAGATGTTAATTGTAGGCAACTTATAATCTTGGTTGCAATTTTTTAAACTTTTAAAAAATAAGTTTTATAATCTTGGATCTCAGGGTTTCTCTTAGAAGTTGTTATAAGTTACTTTCAATGCTTGTGAAAAGCTGTGTGAAGAAGTTGTTGATCATTTCACACTTAGAAACTACAAAAGTAAAAAGAACTTTTTTTGTGATATTATGGATCTCAGTCTATGTTCCATGAGAGTGAGGAAGTAAGAACTAAGGAGGATGGCAGATCAAGATAAATATGTTTGTGATCCACAGAAGACTAGAAGTTGAGGCAAATGTAGAGAAAAAGTGTTCATTTCCAACATTCATGATGACCCCTTTGACATGAAACTCCAGGTCCCTTCAGTCTTTTAGATCAGTCCAGGTGATGCTCTCAACAGAAGGGAGCAACATTCCAGGTGGAAGGCTACCTAAGTTGTACTTCCATGCCGCTGGCCTTATACTCTGTCAAGAGTCTTCGGTGTGCTTAGTCTCAGTTTTCATTTTATTTTCATAGTATTTAAGTTATTTTTCTTCATCATCTCTCTGTCTGAAAGTTTGTTATTCCCCAACTGACTTACCTTGTCACATTGTTGAAATTCAGATGTGTATGTATGTAAAGATCTTTTCTGAGACTATTTGTTTTTATCACAATACTTGTCTTGATAATGGAAGTTTTACAGTAAGTAGTGAAATCAGATAATATAGACACTTACATTTTCTATTTATTTTTTCTGATATGTTTTTGAGGGTTTTAAAGTTACTTCCTTACCATTTTAATTTAGAATTAGCTTTTCAGTTGCTACAGAGATATTTCTTGTGGCATTTTGATTTCAACTTTATTAAATATGTACATTAGCTAGGGGTCACCCCACAGATTCCTGAGAGTATCCATTGTACTAGGTTTCCAGCTTATCCCAGAGATGCCTATAATTTGAATTGTCTCTCCCAGTACTTTCTCCCTCCATCTTCCCCTACCTGACCATACCTGTTCCCATGTCCACCCCCCATTCAGACCCCTCCCCATCCACCTGTGATGTCTATTCTATTTCCTCTTCACAGTGAGATTCACTTGCCCTCCCCCCCCCCCCACACTTGAGTCTTCCTTGTTACTTAGCTTTTTGGGTCTGTGGATTGCAGCATGATTATCCTTTACTTTACAGCAATTGTGTAGCTTGGTCTTCTTGTGGGACTCCTAACAGAGGGAGCTGGGGCTGCCTCTGACTCTGTTACCTGCTCTTGGGACTCTTTCCTCCTACTGGGTTGCCTTGTCCATCCTTAAGAGGAAAGGAGGTGCCTACTCTTACTGCAGCTTGATATGCCAAGGCTGGCTGATCTACATGGGAAGCCTGCCCTTTTCTGAAGAGAAAGGAGGAGTGGACAGGGAGGATGGGGAGATGGGAGGAGGGACTGGGAGGAAGAGAGGGAGGGAGGAGAAACTGTGATCAGGCTGGGAAAATATCAATTAATTAATTAATTTAAAAATGAACAAGAAAACAATAAGAATTTTAAATAAAAATTGCATTCTTAAAATAAAAAAAAATATGTACATTAATTGTGTTAAAATTGATCTTGTATTAATACTGACAATGCAGGTCATGAATATAGGATTCTGTACTTTTTACATTCATCCGTACTCTATCTTAGGAGTATGTTGTAGTTTTATGTTCACTGGTTCATGCGTAGTATTTATTGCTGTGTTTTTTACATTATAGTTATATAATTTCTGTAAATAATAATTCTTATTTTTTTTAAAAAAAAATTCACTTCTAGTACACTACTTAAAAATTCTCTTCTACAATGTTTGAATAGAATAGTTATAAAAGCTTCAGTCTGAATCCTCGAAGTTAACAACATATTCAACAGACAATATTAAAACTGAGTGATCAAAAATCAAATGGAATTCTATCAGACCATTGACATTAAGGTTAATTTTATAGTTTCCATCCTATGATGAGTCATAGGCACCTATACTATGCTGAATCTCTAATTGTTAGTGATCAAACTATGACCACTTCCATTATTCCGAAGTTCAGAACCAAAATAGAAGGAATAAAGATTCTAAGTTCTGCCTTCTCTGTTATACAAGAGAATTGTTGATAGGCAGAAACTAATTTACTTCACTTGAGAAAACTAAATGGCTCCTCTCTATAAGGTTTGGGAATGAATGTATACTAAATGCCAAGTTAATCAAATAGGTGCATCATCCTAATACAGAAGCTGAAACATTGTTGTGAAGTACTTCATATATTACCATTTCTGTAGAATTGTACTGGTTTAAATTCAAAATCCACTATGGTGCTTGCATCACTCCATCTTAGTTAACACCTGCTACTTTGAAAAGAAATTAATGGCACATACTATGTTCCAGTCTGTCTTTCTAGTAATAATTCATTTTTATTCAGTGTAGATATTTGAAGTACTTCTCATTGGTAGAAATGACTCATTAGCTTTTCGACTGGTTCTGTTGTTATGATGTTTAGTTATTAGATTTTTTCTTCTCAAGCGAATTAGCAAATATTAGTTTCCCTCTATAGATGTGCTTACATGTTTTTATTTTTGACCTTTTTGTTGTTGTTGTTTCCTACTCCAATTTATATTTGGCTTAACTTTTTTTTATCCATTACTGTGCACACACAGAGAAATGATTCTGTGACTGTATTTCAAACAACAAAAAAATTGGAACGAGGTCACAAAATTTTTTATTACAGGGAAACAAGAGGAATGAGCTAACAGGCACCTATGTCATTCTGACCCAGAGTGGCAGGTTTTTGTACTATGCAGTGCAAAAAAAAAAATAGTAAATAGCCTCAGAGAAAATCTCTCCTTCCTGCTATTCATAAGTGGAATACAAATCATAAGTGACTGGCCTAATCCACATTTTGTGTTGTTCTTGTCAGCTAATGCAACCTGAATAACAGACTTGGTCTAACCAATTTGTTCTTTTTTAATCCATATTAATAAAAATACAGGCTCTTTAGATGCCATTTGGGGAAGCATGCATTCTAGATGGCTAGAACACATCTCTATGCCCACCTCACCCCTCTCCGATCTGCTGTGATCATCCTCATAATGTTTGATAAACTTGGGTCTTATATGTGCTGGCTAAATTGTCCTGTTAGAATGACTTCACTATTTTCTAGAAGTGATTAAGACCAGACTTGAGATACAAGACTCAGGTGGGGACTGATATTGATTCCCTTATAAATTAAGTTACCAAGAAGTAAATCTAAAATTGCCATTGGGGAAGAAGTAGTGTTTCACTGTATGTAGCAATGATTTGTTGCTAATGATTATCTAGAGTAATCCTGTGCAACAATGGTTTGAAATAACAAAAACTGTCAAAATATATGATTGGCAAAGATTTAAACAAGGTAAGGATTTCTGTGAGGCAAATCTAGGAAAGAAGAGAGAAAATTTAAGCATTGCAAGCTGCTACATATAGAAACAATAGTATTAAATCTTTAGGCCTTTAAGTTCCAGAAGTTTTAAATATTCATGAACTTATATATTTATTCATTTTGTACCTTGTTAAATTAGCTTTTGCTTATTCAGCTTTCCTCTCCAATACTTCATTACTATTGCTTCTTACTTTTGATGTGAAACTATTTATGGAATTATAAGAGATGAGTGCTTAAATCACCTGTGCTTTGTGATGCAAACTTCAGAAGAAAATCATTCCTTTTCAAAGAGAAAATACTGATAATGCATATGGTTGGATAGCTCATGTTAAAAAGTCCTTAATTGGACTCATCAATATAGCCCAGAGTAATTATGTAGTATTACTAGTTTAAAGATAATGATGCTTATGTATCAGTTAAGAACTTTATGATTGTGTTGACCAAAACTGAATCTGTAGGTTTTCCAAGAGCCTAATACAATATCACTATGTTCCAGATGAAGGCAATCACCATATACTCTATAAATTTGAATATTTAATGAATCTCAGAAACATACACAGCATTATTAAATTATGGTAATGTTAAAGGTTCAGTCTTTTCATCTACTTTCAAAACTATTTAATACTACTATGTCTCTCCTCTTCTGTATTAATAGTATTCAAACTCTCCTCCTAATGTGATACCAGGTAAATACATAAACTACAGTTCTGTAAAAGTCCTTTTTATTACTGTTGTAACTAATTATTGAAATTTTCACGGGATCTATGTATTGAATGCACATCCAGTGCCTAGAGTATGCACTTATGCATTGAATTATGCTGGAATGAAAATTTCAACTTTTTAAAATTCTCCCTGATTTACAGAATAAAGTAAAGTTCCTGCCATTGGAGTGATATGCATCTACCTACCTCTCATTTTGCATTATGCCATTTTTCACAGCATCCTTAAGAATCCAGTAATTCAATTCTGATTATGATGTACAGAGGTGTCGCAGTAAAACCTACCCTTACAGTAACCGTGACCATTGATGAAGACTTAAGATTTCTTATAATTGTAGTAAATGACATGTTGTTTACATTTACATAAACTTATAAAGGTAAGTTTAATTTGAATTTATATATATATATATACACAATTATATATTGCCTATGAATTCCTACAAGTCAGTAAGTCAGTTTTTTGCATATCATATCCTGAATATCTGTCATAATATCTGCTACATAATAGATATTTTAAAAATTCTAAGTAAACAGAACCAAATAAATATTACATAGGAAAGTAACTGCAAAATTTATGAAAAGAGAAATGAACATTTTTAAAAACTTTTATTTCCCTTGTATTTTAATACTTATTTAGAATATAATATCAAATATGTGCTCATAACATATGATTGTGGCTAAAATAGGCTCCTCCAAATGCAAAGGCTACAAAGCACCAGGTTTAGAAAAATACTCAAAAACTCAATTCTCTTATGTGAAATGGTCAGTTCTGATTATGTTCACTCCTGTTTTCTTCATATTTTCTTTCTCTTCTAAGAATATCTTTCTCATCTAAAAGTGTCATGAAATGATTTCAGAATTAGCTCTCCTGTTTTCTCCAAAACTCTTATTAAACTTGACAATACAAGAGAAATTAGTATGAGAACTCATAATGAAATGCATTACTAAAAAAAAAAATCTCACTATGAATTTAGGGAATTCATAATCACTCAGTCCTTGGATATTATCTGCTGTCAGACAATGAAGAATTACCAGGTCTCCTTGGTGTTGATTTTTAATAATATAACTATGCAATTTAATGATTCCTACAAATATATCTCATCTGGCTTAATTCAGCTATTTCTAAAATGACTTTCTGCATTTTGTCTAAATGTAAGAATATAAATATGTGTTTTAAAACAAAATTTATTAGACTCTTATTTCTATTTTACCACACGAATGATTTTTAAGGTATTCATTACTTGGTGCAATAAAAAAAAACTTTACCTTAGTGAAGTTTATTTTTTCCAAAATTTAAGTGGATGAACATTTCATTCATTCACTGACAAGGTATTTTTAAAAGAACCAAAGTTAAATGATGCAATTGATGTTCTTTCATTATGCATTTGGAATTTTCTTGCTCAGCAGTGGTATGGTAAATGATAACCTCATATCTGTTATAACCATCCTATAAGGTGTGTGAAAGGAGACACTGTTTATCCCATTCAACACTTAAATCCACTTAAAACTCACAGACCTTTTATAAGTACACCGACTGTATAGTAACTATTATCATGATACATTTTGAATTCTATTCAATATTTTTTTATTCAATACTGATTAGATAAATGAATAAAAGTGGGTCAAAATCTCTTTTAAGATGCATGTTGGAAAACACATGTAAAATACAAAGTTCATAATCCAAGACAGAAATCTCAAGGTCAAAGACTTGTTTCATAGCTTTGAGAATCAGCTATTAAAATTGTTGGATTTTCTTGACAGATTCTGGATCTCAATTAAATCACTTATGCCCATTACTCAAATCTGTAAAAATGTCATGATTACCTAGATGTCTGAAGCTATAAAGAAGCAGCTTAATAACAGTTAGACCACCAGGATCACCCACTGAGACAATCTCATTGAAATGGTAATATTACCAACAGTGGGTTAGAGATTTAACTAATGGAGCACATGTTTCATATCTTATTCCTTACATTTTGAAAGATTCTTTTGGTTAAGTTGTAGAAGTGGCTATTTTTTCTACAACTTTGAATTTTTATGGATGCAAATGTAGCTAATATATTTTTTTCAACTAATATGACAAGTATATCATTGGACATTACATACTTTTCTATTTAGTTGAAATATTTATAATGTTATCTATGTGCTTTTTTGTGGTGATATATTGTGTACCCTAATAAAATTTACCTGAAGATCAGAGTACAGAACAAGCCACTAGATTAAACATAGAGGCCAGACAGTGATGGTACACACCTTTAATCCCAGTACTGGGAAACACTCTTGCCTTTAATCCAAGAAAGTGATGCCTTGGCAGAGAAAGGTATCTAAGGCGTGAAGAGACAGGAATTGAAGATTTTTCATCTGAAGAATGCCTTTTGGCTAGAAGGCTTTTTCAGGCCAAGGGGCTGGTGAGATAAGAGGTGGTGGCTGTGGCTTGTTCCTTTGTCTGATCCTCAGGTAAATTTTATTAGGGTACACAATATATCACCACGCTTATTGTTCAACAGTTACAAACATCTTAATAGGTCGGGTTTAACATGAAATAACATACAGGGCCGAGAATAAAAGTGATGTTGGGAACTGCACAACATTCTACGCTGTGGCCCTTGTGAAATATTGGCTGTGTAGGTGCACCCATAGACACACAAAATCTTATTTAATTAGGGGTAGATAGATCTGTGCCGTCTGAGCGATGAAGCATATAGTTCATCTGTGTCTGAGTTTTCTCTCTATAGTGCTAACACGCCATTACAAAAGCAAAAGGGAGAACATAGCCCAGATTATAGTACATCATCAAAGCAAGTGAAGCCATGGACTCATGCAGGGGAATGGAGGCAGGAAGTGTAAGCAGAGAACATGAGGAATGCTGCTTACTCACTGTCTTGCTTCCCATGGTTTGCTCAGCTTGCTTTCTTAGGCAATCCAGGACCACATGCCCGGTATGGCACTGCACATGGGGGGCTGGGTCCAACCACATCTCAATAATTATTAACATCTTTGTTACTTAATAGCTTTAAGCTTTTGCTTTTCTAGTTTGAGAATGTAGAAAATAAATTTCTTACTTGAGTCATGTCATTTTGAAGACTAATTAAGCAATTAATATCATCTAATTAGCACATGATACATGCTGATATTTTTCCCTAAGACATGTGCTTTGAGTACCTTTTCATATATTTATACAGCTGTTTTTTACATCTCCATTGGAGAGATGTGTGTTAGGCACCTTGTATTTTTGACCATTGACTTGCTAGTGTTCATACCATTTGGTTATTATTAGGTGCGTGATTTACTAACATTATTTATTCAATTTGTACATTGCTTTTTTATTTTGCTGGTTCCTCCCTTATTAAAAAAAAAACATATTTCATTTACCATGGTCTCCTATTCCTTGTTCTCCCTCTCTTTTCTTGATCCAGGAGGAAGCAGAGAGCTAGGGAGGCCCACGGAGATCCACAAAGATACCCCTGCAAAAGACTGCTGGCAATGGTCGAGAGATGGCAGGAACTGACCTACTCTGGTGATGGGATGGCCAAACACCTTGATAGTTGTGCCATAAACCCCATCCAAGAACTGAGGAATCTGGATGCAGACATCCACGGCTGGGCCCCTGGTGGAGCACTGGGAGTCTAATTAGTGAGAAAGAGGAGGGTTTATATGAGCGAGAATTGTTGAAGCCAAGGTTGGATAAAGCACAGGGACAAATAACCAAATGAATGGAAGCACATGAACTATGAACCAAAGGCTGAGGGGCCCCCAACAGGATCAGGCCCTCTGAATGGGTGAGACAGTCATTTGGCTTAATCTGTTTGGGAGGCAGCTGTGCGGTTGTGCCGGGTCCTGGGCTCATTGCATGAGTTGGCTGTTTGAATCCTGGGACTTATGCAGGGACGCTTGGCTCGGTCTGGGAGAGGGGGACTGGACCTGCCTGGACTGAGTCTATCAGGTCGATCCCGGTCCTCGGGGGAGACCTTGATCTGGAGGCGGAGGGAATGGGGGGTGAGCTGGAGGAGGGGGAAGGGGGTGAGAGGGGGAGAACAGGGGAATCTGTGGCTATTATGTGGAACTGAATGGTGTTGTAAAATAAAAAAAAAAACAAAAACAAAAACAAAAACATATTTCATTTGAAGGATAAATCATGGAAATAATTACTTTTTATTTGTTCTGCTTATTTACATAAAATAATTGAATTGTGTGCATATGAAGTTTACTTTAATCTTAATAATTATTACATTTTTATTTATTTTGTTTACATGTGTATGTTTGCATGCGGGTGCATGTGCCATGCTGTACATACCAAAGTGTGCATGTGGAAATCAAAGGACAACTTGCCAGAGTCCATTTTCTCCATCTACCTTGTAGTTTTTGGGGATCAAACTCATTTCTTTTGGCTTAACGAGAAGCATCTTCATCTCTGAGTTGTGTAGGCAATCTCAAAATAGGAGTCAAAGTGTGGTGCTCTGGGATGTGTATGCGTCTGTATGTATGTATTGCACACATATTGTATAGATAGTATGAAGGTGATTATATGGACAAAGACTTATGTGTTTATCATTTCATATACATACCTTTCTTTGCAACAAAAGCAACTAGAACCTATCAATAAAATTGATATTCAAATAAAAATTCCCAGTTTGTGATTAACTCTGCACAGTAGAGTAAATCATCATTTGGACAAATTGGCAGCCTACAGAATGGAAAGATTTTTATCAAATACACATCGAATATGTATCAACTATACACCCAATAGAAGTCTATTATCCAAAGTCTATAAAGAATTAGATATCCAGGTACCCAAATAAAAATGGGGTATAGCCAGGCGGTGGTGGTGCACGCCTTTAATCCTAGTACTTGGGAGGCAGAGCCAGGCGGATCTCTGTGAGCTTGAGGCCAGCCTGGGCTACCAAGTGAGTTCCAGGAAAGGTGCAAAGCTACACAGAAAAACCAAAAATAAAATAAAATAAAATAAAAATGGGGTACAGATCTAAACAGAGAATTCTCAGAGGACGAAATTTAAATGCCAAGAAGCACTTAAAGAAATGTTCATCCTTAGTCATAAAGAAAATGCAAGTCTAAATTACTTTTGAGATTTTATTTTATAGCAGTCAGAATGGCTAAGATCAATAAAACAAGTGACAGTTCATTCCTGGCAAGGATGTGGAGTAGGGAGAACACTCATTCATTGCTGGAGAGTGTGCACACTTGTATAGCTACTATGGAAATCAGTGTGGTGGTTCTTCAGAAAATGGAAAATAATCTACCTCAAGACCTGCCAAGTATACCACTTTGGGGCATATACTCTTCATCCTACCACAGAGTGCTTGTTCAACTATGTTCACTGGAGCTCTAAGCCAGAAATAGAAAACAACCTAGATGTTTGAATGGGTAAAGAAAATGTGCTACATTTACACACTGGGATATTATTCAACATTTTTAAAAAAGTGAAACCATGAAATTTCCAGGTAAATTGATGGAGCCAGAGAAAAATCATCCTGTATGAGGTAGCCCAGATGAAAGGTAAATATGATATTTATTCAATTATATGTAGACATTAGCTATTAAGTCATTGGTAAGCAAACTACCATCCACATAACCACAGAGGTTAGATGTATAGTAAGGGACTGGGGAGGTGTATCTCCCTAAAAAGGGGAAACTATAGACAGTTGGTGGTGGATGAGAATAGGGGACTGAGATGGGAGGATCATATTGGTAGTGGGAAGAAGGGGAGTGTTGCTGGAGGGCTTCTCTCCAGGTTCCCCAAGCCCCGTAGTCCCACAATCCACTTATAAAATAATCACTCAGACGCTTATATCACTTATAAACTGTATGGCCGTGGCAGGCTTCTTGCTAACTGTTCTTATATCTTAAATTAACCCATTTTTATAAATCTATACCTAGCCACATGGCTGGTGGCTTACCAGAGTCTTTACATGCTGCTTATCCTGGCGGTGGCTGCAGTGTCTCCCTCCTCAGCCTTCCGCTTCCCAGAATTCTCCTCTCTCCTTGTCCCACCTACTTCCTGCCTGGCAACCTACTTCCTGCCTGGTCACTGGCCATCAGTGTTTTATTTATATAGAATGATATCCACAGCATTTCCCCTTTTCTTCTTTTTTTAAAAAGTAAGGTTTTAACTTTAACATGGTAAAATTACATATAACAAAACAATTATTGAGCAAGAATTACAGTTACAATATTAAAGATGTCCTATCTATCTTATATTTGTGAGTTTAAGGTTTTATATCTAACTTATCTTTTATCATAACTGAGGAAATTACAACTATCTAGTTTTCAGCCACATCAAAGACCTGAGAAGGAACATAATAGTACCTGAGAAATGGTAGATGGATGCAAGCAACTTTCGGGAATCTTGCAAAAGTAGACCAAGACAGCTGGCAGCCTGGACAGTCACCTAATGTTTCTCAGCATTGTTGGTGCATTCAAATTGGCTACAGGCTAGAGTATCTGACAGACCATTTTCAGAAGCAGGAATTCTGAGAGCCATCTTACCCTGTCTTGGCAGAGTACAGTGGTCGCTTTCCTTGTGTCCCGCTTGTCCAGAAAGGACAGCATTGCATTTGTACTGTCAGTCATCAAGGCAAGGGCAGTTCTTTGCCCAGTAGGCTATTTTGTGCCAAAAAGACAAACTTCCAAATGGAAATGTCTTAGAAGCCCAACATTCTCTCGGGATCAATGGTGCAGCCAGGAGCAATTGTGTCTCATGTCAACAGAATTTTAAGTTATTTAAATGCCATATTCTCTAGGTCTATGAAGTGTTTGAAGATTACCTATCTATCTGAAATATATCTATGTATACCTAGAAGACTTAACTAACATGGCTACATATATGATTATCATAGATGACTAATTATTAATCTATTTTTAATTATCCATTACAATTTTAAATGAGTTAAACATAATACCTCAAACAAGAATAGGAATATATATATATATATATATATAATATATATATATAATATATATATATACAGTATAACAAAATTAACTTCAAGTTTGCATCAATAAACTAAAATTTATACCAATTTAAAACATTTTAAACAAGTTGTTCTTTAAAAGTAGGTTCATTAATCTACCCTTTTATCTTATCATCTCTATATCCTCCTATATATCTATATCATATCCCCTTTTCTTTTTTAGAAAGAGATCACATTTATCATCAACATGTTTTAAATAAAAATATTGTTTTTTCTCTGTCCCACACCAGAGGGCTCTTCTGATTTGGGACACAAGAATCTCTTAACCATTTTTTTTTTAAACCAATATGTCTGGGTTTAGAGGGGGAGTGAGCCAATTCTACCTCTAAAGCCAGCTTGGTATATTTGGGAATTTGGGCGTTGCATCTCTTACTACTTCCTGCTGGAGGGGGTCGCTGTATCTTATGGGGACGCAAAGAAAATTTTAGGCCTATGGGGTAGTCTGTGAGGCTGTATTGTGTGAACCAGTTGCCTTGAAACTGCTCTGGATGTTGGATCATCTGGGCCATGGTGTCATCGGAGACCTTTCAGGGGATCTTAGCTGGTGAAACCTGATGTATCTTAATCTGGAACAAATCCACAGCCTCTGACTTTCTGTGGAAACAAAAGCAGAACCTCTTTTCCAAAGCAACATATCCTTAAATCCAAATTTTGAAGTCAAGGTACCTTTAAAATATACATTTTGGCATAACTCAACAGCTTTTGCAATCAAATGTTTTTCTTCAGTTACAAATATCAAAGACAACATAATCCAGATTCTCTGTGTAGTAGCCATCTTTACGTGGCTTATTTTTTATATTACCTTGAGCCTATTGCTTTAAGCTGTACCATTCTAAGACTGAAAAGGCGCTGTGGCTGCTGGCTCTGCCCACTTCAGCTTCCAAACATGGCAGTGGTACGTTTTTCACCAGCTCTGGGAGTCATCAAGTCTCAGAAATAGTGGGTCTACGCTTTTATCAAAGCAGCGTGTAGCCCAGAAACCTCTTTAAAAAAAAATACTAGTAAAGACTAAATCTACCGCACAGTGTAACGTGCTGCTGGCAGACACCTCATTCCCACCATACTGCTGGTCAAACGCACATGCCAGGAACCCACCAGTGTTCAAACCTGTGTTTTGCGGCGTCTAGCTGCCCATATGAAATAAGAAGCAGGAACCTGGTTTTGGCTCTGTTTAGAATTGGTTATTAAATATTCTCAGGTTAAAGGTGGAAACTCGAGCCGTTGGGCGCCTCCAATAGGGGAGGAATGAAAAAGGGACTGTGTGGAGGGTCATCTAAAACTAAAGGCTATTTGAGGGGTCATATGGAAACCTAAAATAGTAGAAGCTTCCTAAAACATATACACAATGAGGTCAGTGTAAATGAAATCACAAAATAACAAGTATCTGACTTATTTCAGTTATAATGTCCTTTATATCTAGGCCATTATAAATAGAGAATCCTTTATTTCCTGTCTTTTTTATAATGGTAATTCAAACAGGTTTGAGATAGTATCTCAGTGTGATTTAATATTTTTGTTTCTGATGAGTGTATGTCTGGTGTTTTGAGTAGCTTTTCATACACCCATAGGGATATTTTTTCATATCTTCTTTAGAGAAATGCATATAAGGTCTTTTGTTTGGGCTATTGACTTTGTACTCTCCATAAACTTTGAGTATTAATTTCCCTTAGCAGATATGTAGTTTTAAAATTATGTATACTGATAATAATCAGAGAAAAGGAAGCTATCAAGTTGAGTGGGAGATAGGAGATGCTGAAGGAAGGAAAAGGGAGAAAGCGATGACATTATATTTTAATAATTAATTAGTGGATAGAAATATCACTTTCCAAGTGCTACATTGCCCTTTCATCTTATTTCCTTTGCTGTGAAGAAGCTTTTTAATTTAATGTCTTCCACTTATTCAGACTTTAAATTTGTCACTTGAACTTTTGGAGTGATAGTCAGGTAAGACACTATTGAGATAGTGTCAAGGAGAGTGACTCCAATGTTGTCTTCTGGAAGTTTTATTGTTTCAAGTATTGCATTTAAGTCTTTTATCCATTTTCAGATGATGGTTGTGCACAGTTTAAGAGGCAGTTTGATTTTATTCTTTTGTTTGAAATATTCAATATTACTAAAGACTGCCTTTCTGCTATCTGTCTTCTTAGACAGATATTATATATATACATATATATACATATATATATATATATATTAAAATATAGACTGATCAAATATGTTCAGACTTATTTATGGTCTGTTATGTTCCATTGCTTTATGTTTCTACTTTTATGACACTTTATTTTATTATTGTAGCTTTTTAATTTTTAGATGAGGATGAGTAATACCTCCAATTTTGGATCACCCTGTGTAATATCTTGACTAATCCGGGATTTTTTTAGTTGTTCTTTAAAAAAAAAATACATTTTATTTATTTATTTATTTATTTATTTATTTATTTATTTGTGTGTGTGTGTGTGTGTTTGGTGTTGGGGGAAGGGCATATATGTACCATGGCACGCCACAACCAACTTGCCAGAGTGAATTCTCTCTTTCTGTTATAGGCCCTGGTGATCAAATTTAGGCCCTTTCTGCCTTGAAGCAGAAATGTCTTCCACCACTGAGCCTCTCATGAGCCTGTTCTTATATTCCCATTTACATTTTTTTCTCTGGGGAATGCTAGTGAAACTTTTACATGAATTACATTATATCTGTATATTGATGTAGGTACTATGGACATTTTAACAGTGTAAATTCTTCTGACCAATAAACAGAAATTTTTACTTATCTGTAAATTTTGTTTCCTTATCCATCTTTTATAGTTTGCAGTACACCAAGGATTCCCCTCTTTGGTTTAATTTATTCCTAATTGTTTTTGATGCTGTCAAAATGGACTTGTTTTCTTGATTTCCTTTCAACCTAGATTATTATTATATATGCTGCTTAATAATTCTTTGTGGATTTTATAACCTAAAACTTTTCAAATATATTCTAACATGTTTTTGAAATTGCTGTTGCTTCATTTGCTTTTTTAACATTTTATTGAGGATTTTACAGCATTATTCATCAGTTATAAGAGCTTATAATTTTATTGTGGCATCATTTTAGTGTAATCATTAATATATTTCATAATAGTCTGATTCAGTCTCAAGGATATCACCAGAAGATAGATGATTTCTGAACCAGAGAATGTCTTTATTAATCTCATCAGCACTAGCTGGAGTATCAGACCTGCAAATTCCCTGGTCAAATAATCCTACTGGACAGGAGGATTCTTAGTTTCCAACACATTCAGTGGATTCCACTAGAGGAGAAGAACTGAAAGTTTTCACTCTGATCCCAAGTTAAGTTCACCTGACTTTTGCTCCAGGGAGTGAGAGCAAGACATTACTTTTATCTCATCAAACAACAAACCAAACTGATCTTTTCTGTCTAATAAAAAAAAGACTGTGTTCCAGGGATGTCTGCTACAAAAATGTTCTTGAAATAAGACTTCAGATTGAAGGTGAACAGTACCCTGTAGGGATGTGAAGAAAAGTGAATCCCAAGGAGAATTTTTTTTTTTTTTTGGTCGAGAATATTTGAGATAAGATATTTTCACAGTAAAAGCAGACATGTAAGCACATTTTCAAAATGCCTCCATCCCTGTGAGTTCCTATGTGCATTGATCATGTTGATTTAAAGGGCCTGGTTTCCTTGGGGTCTTTTATTCCCTCTTTCTGCCTCCCCTTCTCCAGGTTTTCTGAGCCCTAAGGGGAAGGATTTGATTAACATCCCACTTAAGGCTGAGTGTAGCAAGTCTCTCACTCTCTACATAATGTCTGGCTGTGGACTTCTCTATTTGTTCCCATCTGATGCAGGAGGAAGCTTCTCTGATGATGGCTGAGTAAGGTGGTGATCTGTGGCAGAATGTCGTTAGGAGTGATTTTATTGCTACTTTTTGCTTTTGTTTTTCCTTCTTAAAAAACAAACAAACAAACCCGTAGTCTTTCGTTTCATCCTAGATTCCTGGGTTATCTTGTTTCAGGTCCTTAGTCACCTGCCGAGTGTCGAGTATGGGTTTCATTTCATGAAGTGGGCTTCAGTAAAATCAGATCAAAGGGTTTGTGGCTGGGTTGTTGTTTACATTTCTCCTTTGGTAGTGTGCACAGTATTTTCCTGTGCCAAAGACACCAGTACATAAGGCTGAAGGTTCTATGGAGGCACCAGTTTGACGTCTCCATGTTCAATGAGTTGTACAGGTGTGGTATTCAGAAATAAGACCTTGCCATTGGTTTGTGGTGAGCAACCTATAGTATTGGCAACAGCCTGGGTAGTTTGTGGTTCTCTTTTTTTTTTGTTTTTTTTTGTTTTGTTTTGTTTTGTTTTTTTGTTTTTTGTTTTTTTTCTATTGTAGCCACTCTCAATACAGAGATCGCCGCCTCCTCCGGCTGGATAAACATTGCACAGCCGGTAGTTTGTGGTTCTCATAGGACCCATTTGGCCAACAATTCAATTAGATGGAACCCAATCCAGGTATTGGAAGCTTCATTTGGTGACAAGAGATGAACAGTTGGGGTCCTGTCTATCCCACTGCTGATTTCATTTAGACAGCCTTCATATATGTATATATTTAAGGAAGCATCTACTGTATTAGGTTTCCACACTATGCCTAAAATATTCCTTAATTTTAGCTGTCTTTCCCTGTATTCCCTCCCTTGTGACCCTCAACCCTACTCCTACCCACTAGATGCTTCCTTTCCACCCCCAAATTCATCCATAGCTATCTAATCTACTTTCCTTTCCTAGGGATATATCTGCCTCCCCTGAGTCCCTCATTCTATGCCTAGCTTCTGTGGTTTTATGGATCATAGTTTAATTATTACTGACTTAACAGCTACTACTGACATACAAACAAGTACATAACCATAAACAAAATACCCAATAACAAAGCAGTTCTAAGAGATGGATTCATAGCACTGATTGCCTACATAAATAAATTGGAGACATCTATACTAGTAGCTAGCAGCACACCTGCAAGCTCTAGAACACAAAGAAGATATACTCAAAAGGAGTGGATGACAAGAAATTAACTCAGGGCTGAAATCAATAAAACAGAAACAAACAAACAAAAAACCAAAAAAATTAATGAAACAAAAAGCAGATTCGTTAAGAAAACCAATACAATTGACAAATCTTTATCCAAATTAACTAAAAGGCAGAGAAAGAATATCCAGATTAACAAAAAGAAAGATGAAGGAGCACAGAACAACAGACACCAAGGAATACAGAGAATCAGAAGGACATATTTTCAAAGTCTATGCTCCACCAAATTGAAAAATCTAAAAGAACTGTATAATTTTCTCTATTCATACAACTTAACAAAGTTAAATCAAGATCAGATAAGCAATTTAAACAGACTTATAACTCCTAGCAAAAGAGAAGCAGTAATTAAAATCTTCCTACCAAACAAAGCCCAGGGTTAGATGGTTTTAGTGCAGAATTCTACCGGGCTTTCAAACATGGAGAAATCCATTTGGTGCTCTACTAGAAGCTCCATCCCTCCTGAGTAGAATTCAGGACTGGAAGGTATGCTACACACTCCAGGCAGGGGACACCATCACCCAGCTACAAACCCTGTGAAGTACTAAGGTGACCTTCCTACAAGATATACTGGTATATTAGTTACACAAATGTTATTGGAGTACTCATGTCACCATTTGATTGAATTTAAAGCTCACCCTATGAGATGGAACCCATACATGACACTGTTAAAGTGGCCAAGAATCTGAGACTAGCTAGATCATAGACATGGAAAAACCTACTATCATTATTCTACCAAAATAATACAACAAAAAAGAAGAGCTAATGCCAATACTCCACAAAATATTCTACAAAATAGAAACAGAAGGAACATTGCCCTCCTCACTCTTAACCACTAACTACTAATCTTTGGAGAAGAGAAGGTCCTTAGACATCCTGTCCCCTTTCATTAAGGAATTAATTAATTTTTGTTGTTGTTTTTCCTGATTATTGTTTTGGGGATTTTGATTTTGTTTTGTGAGAGAAAAAAGAACATGAGTTTGGATGGGGAGAGAGGTGGGAAGGATCTTGGAGGGAAAGAATATGATGAAAATATATTATGTGAAAATTTTCAATTTAAAAACAACATATTAAAAAAAAGAAGAAAGGGTGATTGGGAATACAGCTCAGTCATGCTTGGCATGTTCAAGATCCTCCTTCCCCCTCCAATATCACAAAAATGAACAAACAAAAATAAAAAGTATAAATCCAAGGAAGTGTTGATATTTATGTCAAAACTAAAGAATACTGTTTCTATGAAACACAATATGTGTCATTTTCTACAGAAGTAGGTAAATAAATAAAAATCCTTTTTAATTGAATCTAAAATCCTATTGAAATTCTTCACATAGTTTTCAGGAAAATAAAACTGATTTCTCTTTTATTAAAAAAATGAAACATTACCTTTTGTTTCAAATACAAATATAACTTCCCAAAACTTTCATATACATAGAAATTATTTTATATATGTGCATAAAGCATACTTCTAAACTCAAAGCATAAAATCTGTTTCTTGTGCTTCAGTGAAAGACTTCTAAATGATTTAAACATCTATAAGTACAAAATGAGATGCAAGCAATTATGGTTATATTTAGCTGAGACAATGAATGAAACTCAGTTCATGATCTGGTGGCTCAGACTACCCCACTTGCTGTTCAAGATGCCCACAGTGGAATGAATTTGTATCTTTTATTGTGTTACCTCAAAGTGAGATATTTTAGAGATTATATGTGAATAGTGTATTAATATACTTTTTACCTTTATCCTTTTTTCAGTTTAATCAAGTGCATGATTTTATCTATAACACTAATTCTAGACTCATTTCACTGATATGTTGATAGGAAAATAGTGGCCACTTACACCAACAATCAGATGTACTCTCTTGGTAGCAACAAAAAGTTATATTATTTATCTCATTAAAAATGCAGTACTTGTTCCCTATCACACTTATGTTTATGTTTCTATTAAATGCTTACATTCATACTTTATAAGCCTATCCATTACTTTTTAAAATTAGGGAACCAAGTGCTTTCCACAATGTCCACACAATATGATCTGCTTTATTTATTTATATTTCATCCTCTTACAGGTTCAAATCATTTCTAAACCTAACGTAAATTATTGAAGACAGTTCTAACTTGAAGCTTTTCAAAAAATGTTTATTCTTTCCAATGCAATGTCTTAAGAGTGCTTGATGTCTTCCTGATGAAAAGTAAATTACAGTTAATAAAAGGATTAATAGTACTGAAATTTGACTTCTTTCATCCTTTATAAGGTATAATTAACAAAAGCCTGTTTTATGGAAGATGCAATATAATGATTTGGTTACTTAGTATGACATAATTGCCAAGATTGAGTGACTTAGCATAGTCATCAATTTGCACTATTACTCTTGTGGGGATATTAAGTCTGAGAGCAATGGAGCCTTTTGGGCTTTTGATGAGTTTGGCTTAGGTGTCTGGGGTCCCTGAAAACTAGGAGGCCACCAAAGTCATCCAGAGAGTGGCTTTCACTCTCTTGTGTCTCAGATTCAGAGAATAAAATTCATGAATGGCAGTGTGAGTTTTAGATAGAAAATTATTACAGAGTCATAGGTGGGAACTCAAAGAGAGAGAGAGAGAGAGAGAGAGAGAGAGAGAGAGAGAGAGAGAGAGAGAGAGAGAGAGAGAGAGAGAGAGAGAGAGGAGACAGACAGAGTTAGAGAGGAGCTCTGAGAAAGAAGAGCTTCTATATAGCTATATAGCTGCTACTTTGGGGACTTATGAAAGAAACATGGGTGAGCTGTGAGGAGTGAGATGAGCTGGTCAGTTCAGCAGGGCCATCTAAAAGGTGTCCAGCTGTCTCCTCTCCTTTTCAGTCTTGTGTAGCCTCCAGATGGAGGTGCTCATTAGGGAGAAAACATACCAAGGAAATGGGAACCCAAACTCTTCCTGGCATCCTGGCCTTCAATAAGGACATTCTTGGCACTGATGTTTTGTGGTTCCTGCTCCGTAGTCCCAGTCTCTACCTCCTGATGTCATCAACATCAGTATATATGTGCAAATGCTTAAGATAGATTAAGACAGGCTTTCCGGGCAAACTTCAAGCATATAATACAATATCACAAATAGTAATGTGAGCTTTTATTTATAGTGATATGACTTGAAGCATCAAAAATACAAAATTCTTTATTCTCAACTTGAGAGTATGCTCTATAATGACCCAGTAGCTAAGAATTTTTTATAGAAAATGGGTATATTCACTTCCATTTTAATATATAAAAAGCAGTGTGATCATCAATGATGATTGATTAATTGTTGCCTTTGTTTGACTACTGGACTGATAAATAGAGAACCCCTATTTCAGTACTGTATAAATAAATAAAAAGTATAGTTGACTACAGAGGAGGGAGCTGGCTTACTGTAGGAAGTATCACAGAGATTGAAGGTTAATGTAAAGGAACAATAGCCATCAAACAATACTTTTAAAACATAATGTCTATTTTATGGCTTTCTGGGGTTTTTGTTGTTGTTGTTGAGACACCTCATGGAACCCATGACGGCACTCACCCCAAACTCTTATCTGAGAGTGACCTTGAACTGTTTCCTGCCTCCATCGACTGAGTGATGAAAATCCAGGTATGTTTTATTGTATGTCTGGTCATGACACCTTTTAATATCACATACACAGAGAGAAAAAATATAAGCTATACCCGGCAATAATATACAACTCAAAATAGAGTGGAAAAATATTTTCTGTAAGAAATGTAGGCCAATTTCAAATAGGTACTCATGTTCTAATGGACTATTGAAACATAAATTAAAGGTAGATATTCAAATAGCAATATAAAATCTGCAGTGGCAGATAACCACATTTTCTTGCATGAAGTTTCAACTAAAACTCTGGAATATAAAATCACTCCAGTTATAATAACAGGGGTTAACAATTCAATATAATGATTTTCAGCTTTTGGGATGACATTTTCAATTTTCATTAAGTTGGATAAGATAAACCTATTATATGAGTCCTACCAAGAAAAATTATCTATCATAAGACAATCTTTTAAGGCTTTATTTAAGCAGATGCTTCTTCAGAATTCCACTTAAGCTAATCACTTGTGAAACTCACATTGAGCTTTCAATAAATTAATTTTTTCAGTTTAGGTTCTAGAATTCAATAGTTCAGCTGAGTCAAAGTAATGATTTTCAAAAGAATTGTATAATCATAGATTTGTAAAAGTAACACAATGTTACTTTTTCCTCAGTTAAATGTGACTTATAGATAATATATAAAAATAAAAATAATAGATTACATTCATATATGTGAACATTACATATGTGTTTGTTTGTGTAGGTGTTGTGTTATGTGTTAGACATGTTGCTAAAGAGATAAGAAATCTTATCTGGACTGGACTCAGCTGTGAAATGCCGACTCACAACCAAGAATATAAGTAATCGTATATCCAATTTCTAGGCAATTGTACCATTTTCTGAAGACTTTCATAATGTTGAAGTTTGTCATTTCTAAAGACTATCAGAAGCCATGGAAGAATAGGCACCTATGACAAGGAGCTCATGGAAGGACATCCAGAATTGGGAGAGCAATGAACAAGAAACTGACTTTAAAACACCACAGTTCTGAATTTGGATAAGAGTAAGAAACTTTTAAACATATTTTAAATCTGGTACAGCATTCACTACTTGATAGAGAGAAGATAGTTATTCAGATTCAATCCATTTTATACTTGAAGCTCCCCAAAATGTGTGTCTTTATAAGAAAGGTACAAAATCATATAAGATAAGGCATTCAATTATCAATGGAAATAACGTTGCCATAGTTACTATAATGTATAGTGACTATATAGTATATAATAATTATATAGTAAATAACTGTAACTATAGTAACAGAGAACAAAATACTTTGCTAAATGCATCCAAGGGAGCTAGAAATCCACAAGCAGGATAAAACGACACCGATGTATCTCACCAGATGAAAACCTGATGTCTGAAAATAACATCTGCTAAAAGGAAACTGGGAAGCTAGTGAGTGACAATGATCCAAGCAGAGTGTTGTTGCTGTTGCTGGATGTGTCCCAAAAGCCTAGGCAACAAAACCAGAATTAGACAAGCAGGACTCTGACAAAGTAACCACCTTCTGCACAGCAAGGAAACCATCAGCAATAGAGTCAATAGAGAGTTATCCCCTATGAAGTATGACTCAAATAAACTCTTTTAAATACGTGTGTGTGTGTGTGTGTGTGTGTGTGTGTGTGTGTGTGTGTGTGTGTGTGTGTGAAGCTTATAAGGTTGTAGGTTCCATATCCATTTTTACCATATCACTTTTTCCTTTCCCTTTCCTCCCTCCAGGCCCTCCCAGCTACTCTCCCTGGAACCCCTGCCATGCCCTCTCACTCTCAAGTTGATAGCCTCTTTTTCTTTTATCATTATTGATACATACATATAACATATATACATATCTATGTATGTGTATGTACCAATTCATATAATTGCAATATGTTGAGTCCCTATTCGTTGCTGGATTATATATTGTTCCAAAGCATACCACTGTGTATTGGACAACCAATAAGAAGGATTATCCGTGGGAAAGGATTTTTTCTCCCTGCAGTCAATAGTTGCCTGTAGTTCTTTGTTTAGTGATAAGACCCAGTGAGTTTTTTCCCCTTCCACTTAACATGTTCATTGATATCACTGTTGTAAAAAGGATGAGTCCCTATAAGGTGAGAGAAATGACTGGGAGAGGGAGGCAAAAATAAAAGTTTAGGACTGCTTTGTTACATCTTAGTGCAACCCACAGAAGTCATGGGAAAAAGAATTGGCCATTTGAGAATGCCCTACGGTGAGAGCCTGGGGAGGGAAGCCGTTGGCATGATTACAAGGAGGAGTAATGGGGAGGGTGGGAGACATTAAAGTTAGACATAAACTGTAGACGGATGGTGGGGAAAGAGGAGAGGGGAGGGGAGAGGCTGGGGGGAAGGTAGAGGGGAAACTGGAGTTGAGATGTAAATAAACAAATAAATACAAACACCCCCGTAAGCCTTGTAGTTTTCAGTTGAAAAGCATAGTGTTTGCATTTAAAAGGCACTTGTGGGATATTCAAAGAGGCATAGACCAATGGGAAAACTACCATGCTTATGTAAACAAACCATAAAGGCTCAGTTCAAAGTGACAGCATCATAGTCAGATGTGCACATGCTTTCAAGAAATATTCTCTATTTCAGAAATATAGGATAGTAGAGAAAGCAATGAATTTAATATGATGCCAAGATATTAAAGACAGAAGCTCTCCTTAAACTGAAGAGGATACATTTAAGGATTGAACATTCAAATTTAAGGATGCATTCAAGGATTAAATATTTAGGGAAAAGTTCAGGAGCTTGGTTAAAGTTGAACAGAAGTGTTTATATATGGTTATCAAGTTAAATATCCAAATCAGGTGGAAAAAGTGTAGAGCATAAGGTGGACAATATTACCAAAACTATGAGCAAAGGTATACTAGTAAGCTCATAGCAGGGACAATTATTTTTCCCACACAAAGTCATAGATTATTTTCCCCATTTGCATTTTTTATTAACTGCTACTTACTATAGAAACATTGTTATCTTTGTTATTCTAAAACTCTATGGACAGGTGCCATGTAGCAATATAATTCTATATATGCAATTTGTATATATTGTGTTTATACATGTTTTCATATAGACATTACCAAACACTGTGCATTACATAATAAATGCATTTTTTAAAGTTTTAAATTTTAAAATGTTTTAAAAGTTTAAAAAAATCTTCTTATTTAATATTTGTTCTTTTATAGGTTTTCCTATATGAATGCTATATTTATATTATTTTCAGTACTTTTCTTCCAACTCCTTTCTGGCCTTTCCTTTAATCCCCTTCGAATTCATGACCTATTCTATAATTATTATTATCACATACATACATCTAATAGCATATGTATATGTTTACATATATTATATATACACATATATGGGGGGGAGGTTGTGTGTGTGTTTTGTAGCAATCTCCTCCAAGATCAAAACATTAGATCTTGGAGGGACCTCATTAAAAACACACAATGTTCAGGGGGAGGTGATAAAGGTTCAGGAAGTAAACAACTCAATGATTTCAAGATGTCCTAGAAACTGGTCATATTCACCAGGCCCTTCCCTTCCCAAGCATATGTAAGCAGTAAGAACCATTGAGGGACATTCTCAGACAAGCTAAGTTTCCTAGAAGACTCTCAGACAAGCTGAGCTGCCTGAAGGAAGCAAAAAACTAGCCAAGCTGCTTAGAAGAGGCTCGAAACAACTGAGCTACCAAGCAAGAACACTCTCCAACCTATTGTGCTATCTGGAGATTGTGTAGTACATACGGGGTGTCCATGAGCTGTCACCATGGAGTGAGCCATGTCTGCTCCTGCAAGTTACACTTCCCCCTCTTTCCTACAAGTAGTCCTAATAAAAATTCATTGGTTTAACAACTTTGGTAGTATCATTACATCTCCCCAGGAATAGTGTCACACAATGTGTATGTGTCTTGCTCATTCAATTTCGTGTTGCTCCTACATATATGTGTTTAGTACTGATCTCTTGGTATTGGATAACCTTTCAAGGGCCTCATAGCTGGATAAAGCTGATTCTCACACTCTTTGAAGCCATTGATTGCTTGCAGCTTTTCCTTTAGGGATGGGACCTTGTAAAATTTTCTGTGTGTGCTGATGTGTCAGTTGATAGTATCATTGTACTGGTTTTGTTTAAGCAAACATATTGCTATATTTCACAAATGCAGCTTCCCTAACATATCTAGAAGACACCAACCCACAGAACACATCCTGATTCTCTGGCTCTTACTATCTTCCTGTTCCCCTCTTCCACAGAGCCTTCAGTGTTAGGTTTGTGCTGACATTGTTCCAAATGGGGTTAAATGCCCAATAGTCAATTTCTTCTGCATTTTACTAGTTGAGATTCTCTATAAGATCTGCTGGCTGCTGCAAAATACAAAAGCATCTTTGATGATGCATGAGAACAATATTTGTCTATGAGTCTAATAATGATTATTTAGAATACAGTTAGAAACTATATTTTTTAGGAAAATGGCAGTAGGAGAGTCTCCCCTAGAGTCTATGATTTCTCTAGTCATGGGTAGTTGGCTCGGTTTACTGTACCAGATATGAATTCCCTCCTACTGAATGGTCCTTTAGTTGAGTTATACAGCTGTTAGTTACCCCTTTGGTAAAAGTATCACGATGGCACCACTGATATTTTGCCTGCCCAGTCAATGACTTTACAGCTGGGTAAGACTATTGATTTTTTCTTCCTTGGAAACTTGCATGGCACCTTCTGATGCTATGAGACTTCAGTGGGGAAGTTTTTAGGTCAGTTTCAAATCACTTCCTCCAAGTCTTATTGCCAAAGTGTGGGCTGTATTCAGCAAGAAGGTCTTACCTTCAAGTTCTGAGAGGCAACTAAGACTAAGGATAATAGCCTTTACTGTTTACAGGAGTCTCTTTGACTCCCCTTGAGGACAAGTCAAAGGGATGTTTTCCATGCCTAACCCAGGAGATTTAGCTTGATCTATGGCTCTTGGAGGGGGTCATTATCAACCTGTGTGGCATAAATCCAAATATATAAATATAGTAAACTCACATATATAATTTTACTATGGTATACATTTTAATAATATATATATGTGCATATATTAGAATAGTATATGATATTAATATGCATTAGTATAGAAAGGCAACTGATTTTTGTAAAGGGATTCAAATAGAAAAAGAAAGTCATATTATCTCTATTGGTAGATAATATGATATTATACATAAGGCCCCTAAGACGCCATCAGAAAACTTCTAGAAATGATTAGTACTTTCAGCAAAGTGGAAAAATACAAAATGAACTTTAAAATTAATAATGTTTCTATTTACCAATAACAAGCATGCTGAAGATGTAGATCATGGAAACACTCAAATCCACAATAACTTCAAAATAAATAAGTATCTAGGCATATACCTGAGGAGGTGAATGATCTCTATAATGAAAAATTTAAATCTCTGAAGAAAAAGATTAAGAAAGACATTAGAAGATAGAAAGACATCCCACGCTCATGGATTTGTAGAATTAATGTTGTAAAAATGAACAGCCTACAAAAGCAATTTGCAGATTCAATACACTCTTGATCAAAACTCCTGTGACATTCCTTACAGAAATAGCAAACTTTTACTTAAAAAATTGAGACTGATGATTCTGCTCCATGCCTTATAGATGTAGGAGGATTTTGTCCTCAAAATAAATCTTAATTTCTAAGGGTTTAATTTTCTTGATAGGTATTTTTTAAAGTAAGTGAGGTTTTACATTACAGTCTCACAGCTGTGACATTATCTTCACTTTTCTAACAATTTTGCATTATTAAAAGTCTTAATTCCAGAGTAGGCAGATTTTTCAAAATGATGGAAACATAAAACATCACATGCAAAGATCATGAGGAGAGATTTTTGCCAGTGAAGGAAGGCACTGGATTTCTGAATCTGGATCCTACAGGAACCACAAGAAACGAAAGCCAAAATGACATAAAGGAAAATGAATTTACTTACAGTTTTAGAAAGAAGGGGTCCTTTTAGTCCATTTCCATCTCTCCTGTAGCAACATTACAATGGACAGAACTGAACAAATGCTAGGAAATGTGCATACACAGACGAATTAGCCTGTATGGCTCATTGAGTTGAGCTGAGACTTAAGTCCCACATGTCATGTATCTGGTTTGGGGTCACTTGTTGCACTTTATGATTTCAGGAGTTGTGGCTTAGGGTGCTACAAGGTAGGGGCTGTCTCTGTTCTCGCTGCATTGTTTCCTGTGGTGCTGGAATTGAAAACTATAATTTAGAAAGTCCTAACTTTAAATGACCTGTTTACAATTTCCTTTTTCACTTATAAATCTGGCACTCAAGTGTTTTCTGGCACATAGTAATCACTCAACATATGTTTACATTTGATAAAAAAAAATAATATAAATTCAAAAGTTATAATTAATTTCATTTGGACCTCCTCTTTTTCTAATAAATGGACTATTTGAAAATGAATCTATCACCCCACAGTAAAAGTTGTCCATTTTAATTATCTGTGGAATGGTTTGAAAGAGAACATCTTCCATAACCTCAGATATTTGAACACTTGGTTCTCAGTTGGTGATGCTCTTTGGGGATGTGTAAGAGGTGTGACATTAGTGGAGGAAGAGCACCACTGGAGTTGGGCTGTGAGACGAAAGCCTCGTGTTACTTCCAGTCCACTCTCACTGAGTCTATGGTTGAGCGCTTGAGCACTCCGCTTCCTCTTCTGGGTGCCACGCCTTCCTGCCTTCATCTTTCCTCACTGTGACCGACCTTTCTTCCTCTGGAATTGTAAGCCCAAATGAAAACTTCCTTCTTGGGTTGCCTCGGTCAGGGTACTTTATCACAGCCTCAGGAAGTTAACTAATATAATCTGTATATGTTTTAGCATTGATAAGAAATGTTAGCCAATGTCATGGCAAAATATCCTGTATGTTGGTCAGGATGGAAATAATTATTATGTTGGCAAAGAAATTCCAATAAATGCATTTAAGTAAGGATTTGTTTAAAACAATAAACAAAAGGCATATGAGTTTTCAGTGTTCAAAGCAGGAGAGTTAAATAGAAATACAGAATTCCCACTTTGATCACCTACCACAAATTTCTATAAATGATATCTAGGTGAATTTATTGTAAACAGTCTTGATCTAGCTAGCATTTTTATCTATTTAAACACGCACATATATAAAACCACATATCAATAAAAGAAATATGGTCTTTAGAGAATATAATAAAATATCACTCAGTGGTGATGAAAAACTATAAATATATAATTTAACAGTCAATAAAGAGTCATTTGCAAATTTTGCTGAAGATTTTAATCTACTTGGCCATATTGTCCATTGGTGACTGCTATTAATAACAAGAAGCAATAAAAATTAGCAATTATACCTTTTCATTTTCCTTTTCAATTTTGTACTCACAAAAAGTACATCACAAAAAGTATACATCTACTTGACATTTAAATTCATGAAAGATAATTAAAAGTTGTATTTTCCCTAGAGTGATTTGGAGATGTTATTCTGTCTCCTGGAGAACAGTCAGCACAAATTGTTCATTCTACCATGGAAATTTACCAGGTTGTTTTGGTGGATGGTCTATATCAGATACGCTTCTCATTCTAGTCTGAAGATCTGAATTCCATCTATACTCTGGGAAAATAATTAGGTGGAGACACTGAGTCTTTATAAATAGAAAAATAAATATATACTATTGTCTTATTATTCCCAGCATCAAGTTATCTAGGAACTATTGACTTAGACTCTTTCTGAGTCATGCAATGGTCTATAATAGAACCAGCTGTGACTTCAATCAAGCAAAAAGACATTTAGTATTAATAGGCAGAGTAAAAAGCACAGCCACATGTGAGAAATTATATTTAGTGTTTGTTTTGTAGAAAAGGGAAAAATTGAGATTTATATTATTTCAATGCCTGAAGATTTTTTTAAAAACATCTGTAGACAATACATAAATATTTTAACTACTTATGGCTACATGCAAATCTTCCTATACAATATAAATGACTGATTGCCCTTTGTCCCTATGCATTGCTTTTGTCTGGTCTCTGACATCTATCTCCACTAATATGGAAAAGTACAAAAAAGCCTGGTCTGCATGTCTGGCAGTTTTCTGATGCAGTTGGAGAACATCAGTTCTGTAGCCCAGACTCATGCTGCCAGGAGCTGTCAGTACTGTCCAGTAGTAAAAATAAAAACCATAATTTTTATCAAGACCTATTCTTACAAGTCATACTGCTATACTGTTTAAACTTGGGGGGGGGAGTTCTGCTCTATTGAAAATATTATTTATATCTATTTCATACACAATATATATCCAGACACTTAAGAAATATCATTGAAGCTCACATTCACTGGACTTACTTGCTAATGCGTTTGTGTAAGTCTGTACTTGGGAAGGTAGAGCAGAATTTTCAGTCTAGCCTATGCTATTCAGTAAGCTTAAAGCTAGTCTAAGCTACATTGTAAGATTCAGTCCTAAGTTTATTTTTAGACTTGTTTGAAAGTTTATGTATATGTGTATGTATTTATATGAGTATTGCCACATGTGTGTGTGTGCCTACAGAAGACATAAGAGGGTTGGTCAGATCTGAAGCTACTTAATGTAGAAAATGAAATTGGACCACTCTGGAAGAGCAGCAGGAACACTTAATTGCTAAGCCATCTCTCCATTTCTTCAGCCCCAAGATCCTGGTGTGTGTGTGTGTGTGTGTGTGTGTGTGTGTGTGTGTGTGTTCATTCTTTCAATAGCCTAATAGCCAAAGAGGGGAGAAGACACAAGTATCTTTTGAGAGTATATTTGTTCTTTTCAAACAGGCATTACAAGGGAAATCAGTTGCTTTAACATTGGAGCAATGCCATCGTATTGTCCTAATAACATATTGCTAGACCCAGAGATCAGTACCTAATGCTCAACCTCCTCAGAGAAGTTTTTCTTGCAATATAAGGAATTTACAGAGATCCACACATGGACAATGTGTAGAGAATCTGAGATTTTAAAGTTCTTATCTCTAAATGGAATCTCTTTATCAAACCCTGTCCTTGAGGCTAAGGAACCTAGCCAGAAGAAGGGACAGAAAAACCTTTTCAAGAGACAGTGGTAATGTCCAACTCCATAGAAACAGCATCTTCCTGACAAAACAGAGCTTGTGTGTGGTTGATATATTGTGCACCCCAATAAACTTATCTGGGGTCAGAGAACAGAAGAGCCACTATATTAAACATAAAGGTTAGGCAGTTGTTGCACATGTCTTTAATCCTAGCATTCAGGAGGCAGAGATCCGTCAGGATCTCTGTGAGTTCTAGGCCACATTGAGAAAAGAGTCAAGCATGGTGGCACACACCTTTAATCCCAGCACTTGAGATCTCTTGTCTTGCTTGGAAAAGACACACGCCTTTAATCCTAGGAAATGATGGCAGGAAGCATAAAGGTATATAAAGCATGAAGACCGGGAACTTTAGCCTTTTTAAGCTTCTAGCTTTTAGCAGCATTTCAGCTGAGATCCATTCAGATGAGGACTCAGAGACTTCTAGTTGGCCAAGTGAGGTTGGATGCGGCCTGTTCTGTTTCTCTGATCTTTCAGCATTCACCCCAATACCTAGCTCCGGGTTAGTTTTTATTAATAAGATCTTTTAAGAGTCATCTTACAGTTGTGCACATAGGAACTCACAAAGACTGTGATGAAATGTACAAGTCCTATATAAATTCAAGCCAGACAAAAATCCCAGCCCAGAAAAGGAGAAGTGAGCACAAAGCCCCACCATTCACCCAAAAGCTGTTTACAATTGATACCTGCTTGGAGAGGGAAAATTAGTTTTCTCCAATGTGGTAACACTGGGTAGGTCAGCCACACTCCAAGACGGACTTCATGACCAGGAGTATCTGAACATCACAAAATAGGTTGTATTTTTTGTTGTTCTTTTGGTTTGGTTTGGCGTTTTTTGTCTTTTCATTTTTTTATTTGGTGTGTGTGTGTGTGTGTGTGTGTGTGTGTGTGTGTGTGTGTGTGTGTGTGTGTGTGTATAGAGAGGGGGGGAATAGAATACATGAATTAAGTGGGTTGGAGATAGGGAGGATTTGGTAGATTGTGGAGGAGGGGAAAGAATATAATCAAAATAAATTGTATGAAAGAAGAAAATCTTCTATAAAGAAATAAAAACAGAACAGATTATACCTTTTATTTTGACCTTACATTTATTTTGTAAAAGATAAACCAGTTCTTGAAAGTTTTGATTGTTATTTTATGCTATGGGTGTTTCCCTGCTTGTATGTCAATGTACACGCTCAAGCAGTGCCCACAGCGGCCAGAAGAGGGCATCAGATCACCTGGAACTGAAATTGTTAGCCACTGTGTAGGTGCTGGAAATCAAACCCGGTCCTCTGTAAGAGCAGTCAGTGGTCTTAACACTGAGCCATCTCTCCAGCTCCAGAAAGCCAGATTAACATCTTAATAAATATAATGTTATGCCAGTTTGCTGTTTCAGATATCGAGGGCAACTTGAAAACTACTACTTGAGTGATTGCTATGCCTTCAGGATGAAGGATTACAATTTATAGTAGTGTGTGTTTATATTTAAAAACTTTAGGAAAGACAATGATTGAATTTTGTGCTGCTCAAAGGGATAGTACACTGAAACATTATGATGATTTTCACTTCTGATCAATTCTGTTTAGGAAAATTCAAGACAGTGAAATGTCTTCATGTTTATTATCTCAACTTTTGAGTCCTTAATCCCATGTTTCTTCTTTCCTGGTGAATATAATAGATGTAAGGATACTAAGATCACACACACTGTAGCATAATCAAAATTATAAATTATAAAATTATAAATTAAAAGTGTCCTGTGTAGGCATTTTCTTCAGTTTAGCTCAGTGGCTAAGCTGAAGAACTGTGGTCAAGAGAATATTGTCACATTTCCTTTGTACCAAGGGAGAGTTGCTAGGCTATGAGAGTCTCTTGCCTTCGATTTGAAGCCTGAAAAACAGTCAGATGCTATTTTGGTTTCTGTTTATCCTAAACAAAAGCTTGGACCTTACACAAAAATACCTTATTGTGGTTACTTGTACAGAATATTTAGACTTGACGATAAAAGGATTTTTTTTCTATTTCTGAAAGGTTAGGTTTTCAGAATGAGATATGATTCAAAGCTATGTCTAAAAGTATAGTGACACAAAGCAACTGACCTAGCAGGAAAAACAGTCTGTCTTTGATATCAAAATCAATAAACTACCTCCATGTCTGAGATGTTATGTTGAAAAGCCAAAGTTCAGCAAAGTGCAAAGAGCTGCCTGTAAATATATCACAATGCTTATTAAAGTCTGTTAACTCAAATTTAACCTGAAATTTTTATGATTTCATTATTTCCTACAGATGAATAGTATCCTATTGTTTAAATAAACTACATTATGATTATCCATTCCACTGTTGAAGGATGCTTAGGCTGTTTCCATTTCCTAACTGTTGTGAATAGGGTGACAATGAACGTTAATGAACAATTGCCAGTCAAATAGGATCTCGTGTCCTGTGGGCATATACCAAGAAGTAGTCTAGCTGAGTCATAGGGAACATTTATCTTCAGATTTTTGTGAATTCTCTACACTGATTTACAGAGTAGCTGCACCAGTTTGCGCTCCCAACGAGGATGCTTCCCTTTCTCACCAGCATCATTGCTAGCTGTTTTGTTGATTTCAACCATTCTTTCTTGGGTGAGATGAATCTCAAAGATGTTTTAATTTGAATTTGCCTAGTTGATAAAAATAATAAACATTTTTATTAGTTCTATTGCTTATATTCCCTAGCCCATTTTTTTTTAATTGAGCTATTTGTTTCCTTGACTCTTGAATTCTTTGTATATTCTGAATATTAATCCTCCAGCAGGTATATAGCCAGCAAAGATTCTATGTTTCTTCTTCAATAGATTGATTGTTTTGTTAGCTGTACAAAAGCTTTCGGTTTTATGAAGTCCCATTTGTCCATTGTTGGCCTTCATGGGCAACTGGAGTCTTATTCAGAAGTTCTTCTCTGCATCTTTATCTTGTAGGGTAATAACTATGATTACTTTTAGCAGTTTTAGCATATCATCTGTCAGATTGATTCCTTTGATCCACTTGGTGTTAATATTTTTGCAGAGCTATAGATGCAGCTCTAAATTCGTTATGTTGTATGTGGACATCCAGTTTTCTCAGCACCATTTTCTGGAGATGTTTCCCTGGTAACAATCTATGTTTTCAGTCTCTTTGTCAAATTTCTGTTTTATTGCATTGGTCTAAAAACATGTTGATTTTTGTCCTCATACCACATTGTTTATTTTATTGTCTTTAAGGCTGTTGGGAATGAAAGTTTGCCCATGATATCTTTCTTGTTGCTGGTATATAGAAAGGTTACTGAGTTTTGCAAGTTGGTTTTGTATGCTGCTGGCGTTACCTCATTGCCGAATACAAGACAGAATTCTATAATTCAGAATTCATGAAATTCTGATGACTTGGAATGAGGAAGCATATAAGAAAACCTTTCTTGCTTAGACTCACATATTTCCTTGTATTCAGATTCATTCGTAGCCACCAAGTAGCAAGTTTAGTTCCAGAACATACTTTAGATTTCAGTGAAAATAGTTTTGTTCTGCATGTTTTTTAAAAAAATGGAATAGTTGAAGCTTTCATTCTGTAAACTTCCCTTGCAAATTACCCCTTTGCCTTGAAAATTCCATTCTAAATGTCTTAGAATCTGAAAGAAAGCAAGGTGGAGAGCAGCAATTCTCAACCTGTGGGTCGCTCCCCCTTTGGGAATCTAATGATCCTTTCATAGGCAAGGGTCTCATATCAGATATATCTATATTATGATTCACAACAGCAGCAAAATTACAGTATGAAATAATTTTATGGTTGGGGGTCACCACAACATGAGGAACTATATAAAAAGGTCACAGCGTTAAGGTTGAGAACCACTGTGTTAGATAGACACACACATTCACACACTCATACACACATACACATAATTTTAACCTACAGTATATACTGAGATATAATTTTGTTTGATGCTACATAACTCACCTTAGAATTTGATATTTCAGCATTTTTATTATGAATATCAATAATTATTTCCTGGCAAAAAATGTGGAAGTGCTAAGTGCTCAATGATACAGAAGAGAATCATAGCTTTTATTTCACTTCCAAGTGAAGAATTATGTCACCGTGACCCTTAATGTCTGAAACTTTTCTGGGAAAACACTCATCTCCACTTTAAAGTTATTTAGTGGGACCAGATAGGTGCCTAGCTCAACTGTCATCAGAGGAGCCTCATCCAGCAACTGATGGAAACAGATGCAGATCCACAGCCAAACATTAGGCGGAGTCCTGGAAATCCTACAGAAGAGGAGGAGAAAGGGTTGTAGGAGCCAGGACGCCATAGGAAAACCTACTGAATCAACTAACCTGGGCTCATAGGGGCTTAAGAAGACTGAACTGAGAACCAGGGAGCCTGCATGGGACTGACCTAGGCACTCTGCATATATGTTACAGTTGTATAGCTTGGTCCTCTTGTAGGACTCCTAACAGTGGGAAACAAGGCTGTCTCTGACTCTTTTGATGGCTTTGGGAATCCTACTCCTCATACTGGGTCGCCTTGCCCAACCTTAATACATGGGGAGGTGCTTAGTCTTACTGCAACTTGATATGCCATGTTTCGTTGATCCTCATAGAAGACCTGCCCTTTCTTAAACAGTCACAGAGGAGTGGATTGGGGTGGGGGTAGGAAAAGAGTGGGGAATAAGGGGAGGAACTGGGAGGAAAGGAGGAAGGGAAAACTGCAGCTGGAATGTAATATAAATAAATATATTTTGCTGTGGGATGTTCTGTATGTCCTGTGGGAGCCCTTCTTGGGTTCTTTGTGGCGTTACCCAGCAGGTCCGCATAGAGGATGATTAGGACCATGGGCCTGAGTGCAGGTGTCTGAGATGGTCTGCACTTGGCTGTGCTGGGGGATGGCCTGTATGTCAAGTTGTTCTGATTGATCAATAAATAAAACCTGATCGGCTGTGGCTAGGCAGGAAGGATAGGCGGGACTAACAGAGAGGAGAAATAAAAGGACAGGAAGGCAGAAGGACTGACAGCCAGATGCCGCCAGCACAAGAAGCATGTGAAGATGCTGGTAAGCCATGAGCTAAGTGGCAAGGTATAGATTTCTAGAAATGGGTTACTTTAAGATATAAGAAAACTTAGCAAGAAGCCTGCCACAGCCATACAGTTTGTATGCAATATAAGTCTCTGTGTTTGTTTGGTTGGGTCTGAGAGGCTGTGGGACTGGCGGGTGACAAGGATTTGTCCTGACTGTGGGCAAGGCCAGAAGACTCTGGCAACAATATTTATTTATTTTAAAAAATATAGTTATTTGAGTGTAATGTTAAGGTTACAGGTAAGGGCTAACTATACAATACCACAACAATACAGAAGACAAGACTTGTTTTGTGTATAGCTTGAATACCTATAACAGAATTCCCTGTTGGAGATGAAGATTCCACGTTCTAGAACTTCTCTCTCTTAGTTTGCTTTCTATTCTAGTGATAAATACTATGACCAAAAGCAGCTTGGGGAGAAATGCATTCATTTCATCCTAAAGTTTACAGTCCATCATGAAAGAAAGTCAGGGAAGGAACTCAAGGAAGGAATTTGGAGACAGGATCTGAAGCAAAGGCCATGGAGGAACGCTATCTGGCTTCCTCCCCCTGGCTTGTTCCTCCTGCCTTCTTATATGTCCTAGAATCACTTGCCCAGGAATGGCACAGCCCACAGTGGGCTAGGCCTTCCCACATCAATCATAAATTAAGAAAATGCCCCAAAGACATGCCAAGACCAATCTGATACAGGCAGTTCTTCAAATGATACTCCTTCTTCCCAAATGCTTATATCCTATGTCAATTTAACAACTATCAAGCATATTATTTTAATATAAAAGAAAATTTTGTACTCATGTACCACTGTCAGTACTACCAACCTCACTAATGTTACCACCACTATATCAGGAAAATAGTGTTTAAGTCAGTAATGTCAAGATGTGAACTTTATTATCTTAAGTTGCTCATATAAGTTTTAAACTTATTTAAAAAGACCTGCATAATGTAGACTTTAATTATGATGGGAATAAAGGGAAATTCTAATTATTTTATCAGTAAGATAATAAGCACAGCATAGACAGGAAAGAGCCTCATTAGTGATTTTTACTGGCATTAATGACCTGTTGAATTTCGTTAATATAACTTAAGTTGCAGTAATAAATTCTCTCACACTTGACACAGCAAACAGTACAGATGGATGGGTGGGAGCTCAGGGGAGTTGTCCCTGAAACTTTTATCCTAATTAATTTCTTTATTCTGTAATTATTTCTTGATGTGTTATTATACACTATTTTAAGTAACATTTTATTAATGGTGTTTTAGAATCGAGATTCACAAATGAAAAAACAAAACCATGCATTCCTTTTATGGGGAGAATAATAGAGAAAGTTACACTGGTAAGTAAGGTTCCTTTCTTTCCAAATAATTTCCAATATTTGTTGACATATTTTTTGATTGGCATTTTGAATAGAATGCGGTGGTATACTAAAGTAGTTTAAATGACTAGGGATGTTGAATACTTCTAAAAATCATCATTAGCCATTTGTGTTTCTTCTTTTGAAAACTGCTCATTTCATTGTCTATTTGTTGATTGACACTTTTGTTTCCTTGTTTTTAATTTTTGTAGTTCTTTGTAATCTGGATATTGAACGCTGTATGAATATAGCTGATAAAAAATTTCCTCCCATTCTATGTAGACAGAGTGGGTTTGAATTCTCAGTCACATGCCTTGACTTCCAAAGTTATGGGGTTATAGTCCCTAGAAAAATCTTATCAGAAGCAAAGATAGTATTAGCATTAAAAACTTTTAAAATAGACATTATAAAATTATTAATTATAATAACACACTGTAAATAAAGTTATGGAAATAAACTTGAAATTTTTGGAAAAAGGTAAGTAACAAATTAATACAATTTACCAAACTGACAAAATAATTATAAATTCTCAATAGTCATAAGTACATTATGCAAATTGAATTCATAATCTGCTTTGGGATGTCTTTTTGTATGTTGTGAATATGTGTTGTTCTGATTGGTTGATAAATAAAACGCTGATTGGCCAGTAGCCAGGCAGGAAGTGTGGCAAGGCAAGCAGATGAGGAGAATACTGGGAAGAGGAAGGCTGAGTCAGAAGTCACCAGCCAGACACAGAGGAAGCAAGATGACAAGGCAGAACTGAGAAGAGGTACCAAGCCATGTGGCTAAACACAAATAAGAATTATGGGTTAATTTAAGTGTAAAAGATAATCAATAATATGTCTGAGCTAATGACCAAGCAGTTATAATTAATAGAAGCCTCTGAGTGATTATTTTATAAGCATCTGTAGGACCGCAGGGATGGGCAGGACTGGAGGAAAACTTCCAGCTACAATAATCAAATATTTTAAAACCTTCTTCATATCTAGATGGTTTCCCCAAACACAAAATATTATAGAATATGGAAAAATGAACATTTCTCAAGTTATTTCATGGGGTCTACATAACTGTTTTACTAGCAGCTGAAGGATTTTATGAATACATAAAGTTACATGCCAATTTCATTCATGAAAATACAACTAAAATCACAGAACACCAACAAGTCAAATTTCATCATATAAATGAATGTTATTAAATGTTTCAAGTCAGTAAAATAAGTAACATTTTCATTAAAATGTTTAAAGGAATGGAAATCTAAATGACTGCTAGCACAGGACAAGGTCACCTGTCATCGGATGACAAAATTATAGCGAAATTTTGCACACACAAATTTGATTTGACCATATCAACTTCTTCTTATGCAAAATGCAGTTCCACACTGTTGATGAAAGAATGTCTTGTTACAATTATATTTAAATGTCCCTGCTTGGCAATATGTATCAAGGATGACCCAGCATCCCTCTTGGGAGTGTGCAATCAATAAAATTGTACAATATGAGCCATAAAAATGTACATAAATGTTATTAATAATATTTTACCATAGCACAAAAATAGAATCAAATTAGCACAATGGATACACTGCAATTCCTTCAAACAAAAATCCACTAAATAACAATCACATTGAACAAAGTATTCTCATGTACAGGTCTGAGTCAAATCCCACAGGTAACATATGGGTAAAACTACAGTGCAAAGGGGTGTTTTTTATGAAAGTACATGATTTATAGCCACACTTTAATAAATGTGTAAAATTGGAGCAAATCTACAGTAGTTTCATAGTTAGCATCAGTTGTCAACTTGACATACTTGGAACTGGAAACTTCAATTGAGGAGTTGGCTCCATTGGGTTAGCCTATGGACTTGTCTGTAGAGCATTTTCTTGATTGCTGATTGATGTATGAGGGCCCTGCCCACTGTGGAGGTGGGCCTGGCCTGGATAAGAAGGGTAGCTGAGCAAGTTAGAGGAAGTGAGCCTGCAAGCAGCATTCCTCCTTGATCCCTTTGGCTCCTGTTTCCAGGCTTCTGTCTTGAGTTCCTGCCTTAAGATCCTGGGATAATGGACCAAAAGCCAAAAGAACTCTTTCTTCTCCAAGTTGCTTTTTTTTTTTTTCATGGTGTTTACCACAGCAACAGAAAGCAGACTAGGACATGTAGTACAGTCATAGTGGTAACGACCTGTACATTTGTCGTGGTGTAATGGGTGCTGTGGAATACTCTGTATGTCCTGTGGGAGCCCGTTCTTGGGTTCCTCGTGGCTTTACCCAGCAGGTCCGCATAGAGGATGATTAGGACCACCTGCCTGAGTGTAGGTGTCTGAGATGGTCTGCACTTGACTGTGCTGGGGGATGGTCTGTATGTCAAGTTGCTCTGATTGGTCAATAAATAAAACCTGATTGGCCGTGGCCAGGCAGGAAGTATAGGCGGGACTAACAGAGAGGAGAAATAAAAGAACAGGAAGGCAGAAGGAGTCACTGCCAGCTGCCAGTCAGGACAAGCAGCATGTGAAAATGCCTAAGCCAGGAGCTGCATGGCAGAGTATAGATTTGTGGAAATGGACTAATTTAAGATATAAGAACAGTTAGCAAAAAGCCTGCTATGGCCATACAGCTTGTAAGCAATATAAGTATTTGTGTTTATTTGGTTGGGACTGAGCTGCTGTGGGACTGACAGGTGACAACATTTGTCCTGACTGTGGACAAAGCAGGAAAACTCTAGCTACAAATGGGTGTACCGAGAAACCATTGGCGGGTCTGGCAGTGTTATTTTTGTGGGTTGGAGTCATCTTTATGTGGGAAAGTACAATTCATAAAAGTCTATCCAAGTTATGATGTACATATCTCTAAAAGTATATTGTAGATGTATAAAACTTCTATTAAAAATATTGCCTTTATAGAACACAAAAATAAAAAGGGTTATTATTAAGTGTCTTATTAAGTTAATCACCTAATTCAAAAATTCAGCAATTATTCAAACTGATTATATTTGAAGGATATTTTTTTAATGCCATGTTTGACCTTTTTCTAATGTATTCCAGTGATCATACCTAGAAGGAATTAAGTAAGCAACCAAAATATCAACAATTTTAACTGGGTCAGCTATGAAATATTGGCAATATTTGTAGAAATGATAGGTGCAAACAGTTATGAGAGACTATTGAAGCAGAGAGGTATTCATGCTGCGTTTGTTTCCAAGTCTACTAACAGCAAACAGACAATTTTGATCCAAAGTAGAAGCAGGGTTTTCACAGTTATTCTGTTTTTTTTTTTCTATTTCCTATTATTTTATACAAAGCATGGTAATTGTCAAATCATTATGGGAGTTGATGGCAAATTAGAACTAAATATTACAGTTGCCAAAGTCAGAAATCTGGTAGTGAATCTCTATTAAACCTCACATTTACTCAGTCAACAATTCCTGTGTATCTGCCTCTAGTCCACCTCAATCATCAAAAGTTGTCTCTCAAGCACTTTATCAATAACTATATCCATCTTTTTCTCAGTTTGTGCACAATCCCTAAACTACTCTTCCATTGTATCTTACCCAGTTTACACATTCTTTTACATAACACAACTTTCTGAAAGTATAAATATTGTATCACTGCCCAGTTTAAAATGCTCTGGAGGATTCGGGAAGAAGGGATACTACCAGTAATCTGTCTATCTACCTCTGCACAGACAGAATTTGACTGATGACATATAATGTAATGTAATACAATATAATATAATATAAATAATAAACCCTTGATTTTTGCATGATAGAGTTACTTAAATATCATAAACAATATTTAGAACAAGCAAACAAAAACCTCAGTATGTACCAGTTTTCTTGGGAGCTATTAATTTAATAAAAATAAGGGAATAATGGTAACTGATTGCTTCCTGGAGAGGGGGAATTGGTATGGTATGATCCCTAATAGGTTGATGGTGCTCCCATCAATGGTCACATATCCAAACTATACAACAACAAATTTAGAGCCCGGGGTGGTGTTTTCATTCTTTCTTTTTTTTAAAAAGAAGACTCAAAGTTTGGGTGGATATGGAATGGAGGGTATATTTGGATGGACTTGAAAAAGAAGTTATTCATTGTGATGAAAATACAATGAATGAAATCATCAAAAAATAAATAAAATATTTTTAACATGGAAAAGACAGTATCAGAAAGTGTAATTATTTCTGGAGTAACTTTGGACCATTTAAAATTATAGCCACACCTTAAACAAAATATTTTCCTTGTATCAAGGGTAGCTTGGAATATGTTGTATTGATTTATAAGTCCTTAAAATTGAATTTCTGATTGAGTGTGCAGTCTTAATTAATTCATTCAGGATTGCAGGTATATTGATCATAATTTGTATTGAATACATAGTCCCAGTTTATAGAAGTGGAATCACTGTATGATGACATAATTTCAATTAAATAATTAATTTGAAACTATTTGTACTGGATTGTTTTTAAAAAAATGCCTGATTTGGGTCCAACTGCATTTTTCAGTCTAATAGACTGATTGACTAATAGAAAAGGAATTCATCTCTCCCACAACAAAAATCATCTGTACTAAAACATTTATCTCTGAACTTTGAAGCAAAGCATGATAGAGCAACAGTTTTCTTCTGGGTGGATCCATTTTATTTCACTTATTTGTCTTTATGACTCTAACTCAGTCATACTATTTACCACCTATTAAAATTATTATGAGGTAGAAACATACATTTGTTTGGTAAAAAAATGAAAATTAAATACAAAAAGTTAAGTCCAACATAGACGATCAGATAGCAAAGGCTGCCATGATAAAATAGCCTTCTATCTGCATTCAGGGTACAGGGCTCACATGTCTCTTTCTCCTCTTATTAGTCTATAAGTCTTCTGGGGTGAGACCCATGAAAGTGTGGTTCCATTAACTTCGATTATACCTCCAAATGTTACCATCTCTAAATGTAGTCATATTTAGGGCTTGTGTCTTCAAAACATGAATTTGAGAGAGACCCAATTCAGTTCATAAGAACCACTTGGTAGAGAATTCAGCTTTTCTTCACTGACTCATTCTCAGAATAATACCTTTTGATAACATAGTTTATCATAGTTCATGACAGCTTCCCTGATAACGAAGTCCTCTTCTCTTCCTCTACAATGCTCCTTTGCACATTATGGCTCCGGTATTGTCAGACAGTGATAATAGAGTTGCCATTTTATGTCCATGTTTCATTGTTGACAATTTCTGTAGTGATGCACTTTTTAATTTTGCTCTTCTTCATGTGCTTCTTTCAGCATAATCCATGTCTAGATGCCTGTAATTAGCTTCTCCCTGCAGCTCCTTTATATTCATTTTCAACTCAGAGGATTCTGGGAGGAGTGCAAGGGGGAATCTGGGTCAGATATGATCAAGATACATTGTATACATATGTGAAGTTGTTAACAAATAAATTTTAAAATAGTGATAAAAGTAATTCTTAAAGATGAACAGTGGTGGATGACTTCAAGAAAACTGTATCTTTTTGACACAGCAGGGCAGCTGCACATATGCACTTGGAGCAATTGAAACAGCATGCACAAGGCCTGTGCAAGCCCAAGCCAAACCAAATCCAGCATGCAGACAAATTTTGGCACAGAATACTACCCCTAGTTGAGAAGGTATTGGCAATTGTTAGCTCCTGGAGACTGAAAAACAGTAATCCTTATGAGTGTGGAACCCAATAACTTAACTATATTCCAATATGAGATCATATACCCATGAATATTTTGGCAGCAAAAACTGGTCTTGATAAGATTAAAAAAAAGAAAAAAGAAAAACAGAAAAGCACACAAAGATGGGTGGATTTGGGGACAGTTGAAAGAAGGTGTGAACATGACCAAAAGATTCTATACAAAACGCTCAAGGTACTAAAAATTTTTTTGTTGTTTAAAAACGGTCTGGGGATATAGCTTACGGACCAAATTCTTTCCTGGTTAACATGAGACCCTGGGTGCAATGCTTTGCTTAAATTCTTTCTTACCTACGAGAGTGTATCTTCATTACCCTTTGGTCCAATGAACCACAATACATTGCTTAATTGTTTCTGAGACTGTGGCTGCCTTTGTTTGCTGTCGCTAGGCTGAGGCAAATGTGCCAGGTCAGACACAGAAAAGAATGAAAACGATGTGCAGAAAGAAGCTATCCTTATTTTGCTTTTTTCTTGCACCTTTTCATCTTCCTGGATGGAGTCACTTCCTGCTAAGTTTCTGCCTCAGGTTCTATTAAACTTATATGTGTTCATGTAACAAATTCCACCTTCAGCAGCACTTTAAAAATGCACAAGGGGGACAGGAACAGACATGCTTTATTTGCTCCAGAGATCACAGTAAAGGCCAAGTGATGAATTTTTTTCCCAGAGAGATAGGTATTGAAATATTTAGATTTTTTTCCCCTAGGCAAATAAAACTTTTAAACAACAGAATAGGTGACTTTGTAAAGCTTTCCTCCTACTAGCTGTGTTTAACAAGAGGCTAAATCACCTAGTGACAGAGAAGCCAGAGGACTTTTTTTTTTTTTTAAAGAAGTGGGATGTATATCTGAGAGTTCCCTTTTCCACATAAAAATGGGTGAAAAGTCCATATGAATGGAAAAGGTATTCACTACAATTCTCTTTCTAACAATGGCGTTGAGTTAAATATCATAAATAATGCTAAGATAACTATTTCCAAGAAATCCAAAGGGTAATATTTGATAAGCTTATTTTAGTAATTAATTTGATAGTTAAGGTTGCAACATCCTATTGAGGGTCATACAGTTCCATATTAATAAATAGAAGAAAAAAATTAATAGAAGGGGAAATGTGCAGAAAGGACACTGAAGTATAATTACACATGAATATGGGTTCTAGGAAATCCGGGAGTCATTACTGCTGATCAAGGATGATTAAGGAAAAATAACATTCTTATGTTAGGCTTAGATGTTTCTATAGTTTTTTTCTTTTGTGAGAAGAAAATGAAAAATCTTACAAATATTTTAAAACTCTAAAAAAAAGTATTTCTTAAATTATTCAGTTACAAACAATATTTACTGAAAATAAATGCTAGATGCCAATCCTACTCTTTGATAGGCATTGTAGGAAACATCTCATTTATTTATCATAATCTCCCAAAAGTAATCCAAGTTTTACAGACAAAATAAAACCTCAAAAAGTTAACTTTCTTTATTAATGACAGATAGGCATAACAAGAATTGATAACCAGGTCAAATTAGGCCAAAATAAGTAAAGGTTGACTGCTCTAACCAATGAGCAAGTAGACTGAAATTAAAAGTCATTATTTACCCCTCATTACACACTTCATTATGATTTTGGTAGAATAGATATCTGGCCAATAGATATTCAGCAAACAAGACTTTTCATTCAACAGCTTTCTCAATCCTTAACGGTCATGAAGTTTAGCTGGAGTTTCAGTGTTGGCTTTAATGAATGAATATAAAAATTCTGAAAGATTTAGCCTGGGTGTAGTATGCATCAGCTTCCTTGGCCACAGTTCTGCTTTCTAAAAGTATGAGATTGAGAATGTCATCCCTATGTTCAACTTTCACTCCTCAACTAGTTAATTGAAAATTTCATGTCCTGATCATTCATTATAGTCACTTACATGTATTGTGTTATAAGCAGTCAGACTTTTTTTTGTCATTTTAAAAAAGAGAGAGAGAGAAATAGAAGCAATTATTTGGTCTGGTACACAGAAAATTAAGTGGATGCACTCAGCAAATGAGCCTTTTCAAACACCAGACCAGAATATCAATCATTCATGATTCTTCCAGAATCAGACTGTTACAGTCTGGTTCATAAATGCCTCCCAATATCTCATGTACTAAAAACTTAGTCTCCAGCTGATTATATCTCCAGAATATGATGAAACCATCAAAGATGAGGCTTAACAGGAAGGAAGTTGAATCATTCAGGATGCCCCTTTGAAGGGGATGTGGGATTTTAGTCCCTTCATATCTCTTTTGTTTCCTGGCCACCATATGGGAAACAACCCCCTCTATTGCACATTTCAACCATGAGACCCTCAAAAACATGCTCAAGTGATCTCAGTTTTAAATCTTTGAAACAGTGGGCTCAAATATTATCTCCTTTTGAACTGATTAACTTAGGTATTTTGCCACAGTGATGGAATGTTGGCTGAGAGTGAATTAGTAACTGGGACTGGGGTTATTGCTGTGACTGTATCTAATCACAGGGTTCAGAGGTCTTTGGAATTAGTTCACGGGTAGAACTTGAAAGATTTAGACAGGACCACTTGCTTAGGAGTGGTACTGTCCACAATAGACTTAGCCTTCCTGCATCAACCATCAATCGTGAAAGGCACCCACAGACTTGCCAAAAGGCCAATCTGATGAAGGTGTTGAGATTCTTCTTCCTTCTTTCCAGATTACCCTAGCATGTGTCAAGTAGACAAACCTAACTAGCAAAATCATTACTAAAAATACTTCTGGAAACTGACAGTACTCCTAGAAAAACATTATTTGAATGCTATTTATTCAAAATGTCCAAATCAGCACCACACATTGGTAGCACTTTTCCATTTTTAGTTAAGTGCCTTTAAATTATTCATACACATTCCCTGGTGATTTTAATGTAAGAATTAAGTTGAAGGATATTTAGTCAACAAACTCTAAGCAGAAATACACTCATTATTAAGTTATTTATGACTTGAGAAACTGAAACTAATAAAATTTTTCAAGTGAAGAATATAATTAAATAAATACAAATCCTATGAAATAGTATACAATTATATTATAAATGAATAAATCTTAATGAGACCTATGTAGTTTCTGAATCAGTTGTTCTACTGAGACAAGACAATAAATGTGATGATTTTGGCTAATTGTCAACCTGACAGAATCTAGAATCCCATGGGAGATGGACTTCTGACCATGAACATTACATTAGTTGAGATTGGAAGACCTACCTACTCAATGTCTGGGATCCTGTATTGTATAAATAGAGAAAGGGAACTGAAAATCAACACTCATTTGTTGTTATATATTCAATATGGTGAAATTGTGTGACCTGCTGCTCTCGGCACTGATTTTTGCCTCCCCACCATGATATCCTTGAACAGTGCGCCGTAACATTCCATTTACTTTTAAGTTTCTTTTGTCAGAATATTGTACTACAGCAACATGGAAAGAAACCAAGAAAGTGATATCAGAAGTGAGTCTGTTGCTGTGATAAATCTGAGAATGAGGATCTTAGTCATTTTTGTGAGAGTTGGAAAAGGCAAAAATTCTGAGAGAAGCAAGGAAAATGGAGGCCCAGCTCATGATATTTCTAAATGGAGTCCTAGGGTTAAATGTTTCATCAAACCTTTTCCTCTCATCCTCCAGTTCCTGGAAATATTCTTCTATTTCCAAGAAATTCTACAATGGACTGTCATAAAATTTACCTCCAACCCATAAAAGCATTCATTCATAAGAATTCTGGACATTAGGCAGTTCAACCTAGCAGCTTTCTCTCTTCCTTCTTAGAAGTATACTTTCACTTTTGCCTCAGTAAATATGTTCTTGCTTGAGTCTCCCCTGGACCTGTCCTTGAGTTCTTTGTCCAAAGAAACAAAGAATATTGACCCTAAACCCATTGCCTCTGTCAGGAAATAGATGATATGCTCCAGTAGGATCATTTGTACTAACAGGAGAATATTTACAATGGTGTAGGAAAGAACAAGGAAACGTATGATATCCAAGGCCCTATTCATGAAAAGTTGAAGATCAGGAACAGTTACTATGGAGAAAGTACCATCTGTATACAGCACCCTATTAATATGCGGAAATGATATGGCCAAATAAAAGCCTCACCGGTTCTCTCACCCCTCCTGCCTCAGTTTGGTGTGAGAGAGGCTCACACCACTTACAGGCAAGCTGTTCTTAGGACTTGCACATGTTCTGGCATGGGGCCCTGATCAGATATACATTGATGTTGGGGGTGAGGGCAAGTACTAAAATTTGCTGGTGTTATAGCTTACCATCTGTGCTTCTAAACCATTGATTTTGTAAGTTGTGAAGGAAGACATGAATATAGCCATTAACACTGCTCCACAGTACTGATATAGCTTCGGTTTGCTTGATTCTCCAATAGGTTAAAAAAAAAATGTTTTCCTGACTAGAAATCACCTCAAAAGATCATTTACTTTTTTTGAATATGCAATTATCAAAAGATATTCACATTTTTTTGATGAATTGAACTAATCATGTTGGAATGTTGAGCTGTTCAAGAATATACATAGGCAATAAGGATACAGTTTATAACATTACTTAAAGAAGAGAAACAATGTTTTAGATGCTCAAATAATGATTGTATATGAGGTCACACTTCTTACAAAACAATTATTGTCATATGATTATAATTCCAGGATTTGGGAAGTAGAAATAAAAGGATCAAGAGTTCAAGGCCAATCTTGGCTACTTAATAAGCCTGAGACTAGCCTGTGTTATGTGGGATATTATTGTAAAAACAACAATAACAAAACAGCAGATGTTTGAGCAAGACAATCTTCTGATTGACTGGCTATTGTACATATGTACCATACAGACAGCTTGTTGGTATATGAATCATCAACATGTATTTTAGTCACTGCATTTATATTTTCTTTTTTGCATTGAAGCAACTTCAGGTGCAAAGGGGCCTCATCTGGTTCATTATTTGGCTGGATGAATTCATCACTTTCTGCTAATACCAAGTCATTGTGAATATATTTTAAAAGCATAGCTAAATCTAAGCATGATTACCTATCTGGAAATTCTACAAACATAGCAAATTTGACTTATGTAAGTGGAAATCCTCCTTGGCTTTCCATAAATACGATTTGCTTGATCATGAGCAAGCAATAAATATGTCTGTGAAGTGTGTCATTTGAAGTAATTGTAATTTTCATGTTCCAAGTTCTTCTGAAGCAGATCAGCATTGAAGAGTGCCATATTTTTATGCACTACCTCCTTTCTTTTACCTTCTATTTTAAACTTCATCTTCAATGGGAGCAGCTCTTACAGAAATGCTTCTAGGGTGTACTGATTCTGTACTGGATTTGGGTATGACTGAATTATATAGTTCTGTTGGAAGAAGAAAGCATGTTTCCTACACAAGAGACAGGAACAGAAACAAATCACAGTGAAGGAGTTTTACAGAAGCCAGTTGGTCTACCAAACTATAGAGACCTTTACTTTAAAAACAGTGGTGTCACTGTCCAATGAAGCAAAAATCTAGCCTTTCTTCAAGGTCTTGAATGCAACATATGTAAAATATTTTCTCTACCCTTCTCAATGGCAGTTTGAGGCTTGTAAATATTTGATATAATATATTTAAATGAAAATAAAAGATAAGTAAAAATCATAAATGGAATGGTGTCAGTACCAACTTTTTTTAGTTGACCTGCTCTAGGTCTATTACAATTCATAAAATTTCCTCTCACTTGGATTAAAACATTCAAACTGAAAAGTATTAATCCAGGAGTTTTTATATTGAATAACTTTGCCTGTCCCTATTATAATATTGCTTTTAAAAATGGTGAGCTGCCAATTAGTTAGAGAAAAGATAGATACCTTTAAATATCTCAAGCTAATGAGACCATCTGTCTTAAAAACCTTTAACTGTCACTGAGAAAGAAAACCTACTTGACAACCATTTATTTAGGCATAAGAGGGCAGTGAGTATTGGGGAACTAAATGTTCTTATACTTTAAAGAATTCTTACACAGACAAAAGGGAATGATTATAACTACTGTGAAATATTGGAGCTGAATTAAGGTCAGCATCTACAATGTTCTGGCTAAGTGGGCATGCTTTGGGCCATTATAGTACCCGGAATATATTAGTGTCAGGAGAAAAGACAAGGGAGACTGTGAGAAACGAAGAGCAAGGGGTTGGATGATGAAAGTGTTCAAACCTTTCAGGCAATTTCATTTGAAGATTTATCAAGGGGAATGGTGAGAAGGAAACCTGACTCAGACAGTGAGGATTTTATAAGACATCCTTGTGTGAAGGATAAAATGTGAAGTCCCTGTGGTGCACAGCTGGCATACGCAGGGAAATTTGCATCTTAAAGATCTTGTCTTATATTTTTATTACGACTCATTTTCCCATCAGTTTCCTGATGTAGGCCAGACATCCCTTTTGATGAATGGACACAATTTTATGTTATAGAGCAGGTCCTAAAAGTCAGGGCAGCTCTCTCTGAGGCTCTATGTTCTTTCTACTACATGATACAAGCAGAATGCTTTCTAACTCTGTCTGTCTGTGGGAAAGAGATGGTTCCCTTGCCTCCAGTTCAATATCCACTGCAATTCTTATTGGAGCATTAAACGTGGAGACTGCATGGGCTGCTAGCTTAATTGAAAGAGTGCATAACGAGCTTTGCTAGACCTCAGACTTTGTGTAAGACCTTCCTCAGCAGTCTGGAAACAACAGAGCTCTGAGCAGATGCTATTTCCTCTGGGCACAATGCTGAAATAGCAAAAAGAACAGGCAATGTGCTGCGTCTTATGAGGTCATGGTGGAGTAAATGCCTAAGCTCCCTGCAAAGGACAAGTGCTCATGTAAGCAATTGTCTTCCTCTATTTAGATATAACTGTGTTCACTACGATTTTGGTGATATTTCAAAAGCAGCAGCAATAATGAAACGTGTGGTTAAATCTTAGGGCAGTTTAGGTAAATATTCTTTAAACATATGCAAATTAAAAAAACCCCAAGATTGCATATTGAATTAATATTCAAGTATATTAAAATATGTGTGACATGAACTATCAATTGAAAAGTAAACATACTATTTATTAATACTTTTCAGTGATCTGATTTAATCTTTGGCAAATTCTAAGACCTTGAGGATTCTCATGTACACTAACCCAGTTCTTACTTGTATGATGAATATCTGATACATGGTATAGCTTCTGGTTCCTCATTTTGTCTATTTCCTTGAGTTATGGTACAGCTATGATTTTCTGCAAGATAGTGTAATTTTTTTCTTCATTAAGTCAGTTTGTGTTTATTGGGATATTAGAATATCTCTACTCTATTTTCACATTATAGCATTTTATTACCCCAGAGAGTAAATTATCCCTATTAGACACAGTCTCTCAACTACATTGAACATTTCAAATAACAAGCCACATAGGGAATGCTAACTCTGTGCAGACTACCAGGTCAAATAGTCCTCTTAAAATGCTTTCACCAAGAACAGTTTTCATTTTTTCCCTTGGTAATAATATGACATTGAATTTTAATAAAGATCTAAGTTCACTGGAGTTATATTCAAATCATTAGCATTCATGAGACAAAAATGAAATTGAGATGAAAGAAAAAATCATGATAAAAGTATGCCTTCTGATGCTTTCAGGAAAAAAGGCTTCCATATTTTTCAAGTACGTGATAGTCATAATCAATTTAAAGTAACCTTGTCTTGGATTAGAAATTCAGTATTCACTTAGTTGTTCTAATCAATAAAATTACATCATCACTAAACAGGTTATTTGTGAGTTATGCTTAATTCTTTCAGCGGTATTAATGTTAAGTCATCATTGTCATGTTTTCTTCTTTCTCTGTGACACCAGCCTAGTAGAGGTGAATGTACAAATTCAAGATATTTAATTAGTCAGTTGTTAATGACATATGATATTCAGGACAATAAGGCGGTTGATCAAAAAATTATCAAGTTGCATATATGATTTCCTATTCTTTCATATAATTCTTTTTTTCTTTTATGGAAATAGATTTTTTTCTATCATAATGTATCCTCATTATGGATTTCCTTCCCTCTAGTGCTCCTAGCTCCTCCTCACCTCCTCCATTCAGATCCACTTCCTTTCTGTCTTTCATAGAAAACAGACAGGCTTTTAAGGGAGGGTAATAAAATAAAATAAACTATAATCAGATATAATATAATAAGGTAAAACAAAAACTAACACATAAAAATGGGACAAAATAAATAAACCAAAGAAAAAGAGCCCAAGAGAAAGCACAAGAAATAGAGACCCACTCATTTGCACACTCAGGAATTCCATAAAAACACAAAAGTGGAAGCCATTATATATATGCAAAGAGAGAGAAGAAAAAATACAAATAAAATAAAAATAAACAAAAAATAATAAGATAAAATAAAATTGAAAGAAAAAGAAGAGCCCTAACATGACTTTGTGAGACAAATACTTGCAATGATGCCATTGCGTTAATTTTCTGTTGGCCATCTAGTCCTAGGCATGTAACCTACCCGGAGGAGTAGTTTGTTTTCCTAGTGAGACTCCCTGGGAAGAAATTAAATTTTCATTTGCAAGTGATTATCAAGTGAAAATGCTTCTAGGTAGGAATGCCATCATGAGTCTACTTTCCCATTCAGCTCTGAGACCCCCTTTGATGCAGACCCCTGAAGACCCTGTGCATGCTGCTTCAGTCTTTGTAAGTTCATATGTGCATAAATCATGTTTATTTAGAAGCCTTGTTTTCTTACTGTTATCCATCCTCTCTGGCTCTTCCACTTTTCTGCTGGGTTCCCTGAACCCCCGAGGGGAGACATTTGAAGGAAGCACCCCATTCAGGGCTGAATGTTCCAAGGTCTCTCACTCCACATAGGGTCTCTGTATCTGTTCCCATCTGCTGCAGGAGGAAGCTTCTCTGATAATGTCCAAGCAAGAGATTGATCTATGAGAACAGCAGAACATCATGTTGTTGCTTTGTCCTTGGTGTTTTTTTTTTTTTTATTGATGTTTTTGCTTTTGCTTTTGTATTTGTTTGTTTGTTTTGAAGAGTAATAGTTGGCTTTACCCTAGGTCCCTAGGCTCTCATGTAGTCTTTGGTTCTTGGTCACCAAGCAGTACCAAGAATGGAATCCATCTATTGGAGTGGGCTTTCAGCAGATCAGATATTGGCTGGTGACTCCCACAAACTTTGTGCCACCATTGCACTAGCGTGTCTTGTAGGCAGGACATCATTGTAGGTCAAAGGGTTTGTGACTGGTTTGGTGTTTACATTTCTCCTTCTGTAGCATACAGAGTACTTTCCTATGCCAAAGATGCTATCATGTAGGTGTCAATAAATACATTTCAGAATGAAGCCCATACCCTCATTCTCATTCCAAGTGAGCTGATATGGAATTTCCAGAAAGACAATGAGAGAGATTAAAGGAAAACAGTTGAGACTACGTAAGACAATGTATAAAAAAAACAAAAAGGTCATCTTTGTTGTTTTAATGAAGTATAAAAGCTGGGTCAGAGGTTTTTGGCAGCCTGCACAAGAGGTTGTGTTTTGCTGTCATTATCAAGGAGGAAAATATGTTAGCTCTCAGCATAAAGCAAAATGAGACAGTCCAGGACTGTCTCAGTTAGCATTAGTATCTCTAGCATGCACTGTGGGATGACAACTAACAGGGTTATTCTCATATACTACGAAATATGTTGTGTTGGTTCACTGGACCAAGAATATCAGGGCACAATTTTCTTTCATTCTTCAGATTTTTTTATTATATTCCAGAATAGACTTCTGAGTTTCATCCATTTAATTCCTAGGGAGATTAGGTTTGACCTAACAGTTGAAAATATTGATATCATGTCACAAAATGTAGAGTTGAAGTTCAAACAGTGTGACCTTCAGGTCAAATTGAGTCTTTAGCCATAAAAGATAGGACTTATGCATAAAAGTCTGAGGATCTTTTGTGACAAGTGATGTAAAATGTAGTGATTTATGGACACAGAACAATAAGGAAGCCAGTGCAATATATAGTGACAGCCAAGTAAGACAGAGCATGAGAGCTAATTTTAATCCTTATACCTCTGTAACACTTCCTGGACTAGACAGGATGGTTTCCTAAGAATATCCAAAAGTCAAGTGTACAAGTGATTATATAAGAATTAAAATGCTGTCATAAAAAGAACTATTTGTGTTTCCTGTAGCATGAATTCTAATTGGTTTTAATAATAAAAAACCTGGAGTCAGATATAGGGGTAAATGCTGAAATATGAGAGAGACAAAGGAACAAGCAACAGCCACTTCTAACCTCTACCGAATCCTCAGACTGAAAGGGACCAACCTCCTGTCTACACCCCACCTCATCACTTCCTCTCTCTGCCCAGCCATATCACTTCCTGTTTTCTCCTCTCAAGTGCTGAGATTAAAGTTGTGTGCCACCAGTGATGAATTTACAACACGCCCCCACGGTTGGGCGTGTTTGCACACGCCCGGCGGACCTGGACACTTCTGCCTAGCCAGTTCCAGGTCAAAATAGCCATTTCCGGGTCAAGGCATCTCGTGTGACCAGGATCCATGACTTTGCATGGTTCCATAAGAGTGCGCAACACAACCATGTGATCTATGCAGATGCATGGAGCAGTTACGTCTACCTGTGTACGCACCTACGCCACCCAGCCTTTATAAGCTGGCGCCATATTCCCGGCTTCCTCTTCTTCTTCTCTTCACATGTGTCTCTTCCACAGGCCTGGGCACTCGTCTGTCCCTTCATCTTAATAAAACTCTTGTTAGCAGATTCTGTCGTGATTTCCTCGCAGGGTAAGAGCACCACGAAATAACTAACAACCAGGACCTGGCCTCTATGGTTAACTACTGGCTAGCCCTGCCCTCTGTTCTCCAGGCAAGCTTTATTTGTTAGAGCACAAACAAAACAGCACCACAGTTCCCATGTTAATCCATAGTAGAATTCAGATGCTTTGGTATAAAAATTCACTGCTGATAAGTCAGTAGAAAGTAAAACCTTTTGAGCAAAGGAAGTGTAATTAATAGGATATAGGCCTAGTAAACACACTGAATCCAGTGTGCTTCTGGGTGTGATTCATAAAGGTACTTCCAATTTAACATGTAAACTTTGCAGTATATTTTGAAGACATTTTCATGATCCTTAATTCACACCAATAATTCAATACATAAAAAATATTTTAAGTTGATCCATTAGTCATTAAAACTCTTTTCTAAGCTGGAGATAAAAAATATTTTTAATATCATAGCTGATTCTTCCTTACTTGTAAGAAAATCTTAATAAGTATAAGAGTATTTTTGAGTCCACTTGGATCAAAATTTCACGTATGCCATAATTTAAGAAAATAAAAACCTCTGATTTTATGTGCCTTTACTTAATTTATATCTTTGTGCATTTGGATGGAAGAACATTTGGATGGGCAGCTGTGCTTTCCATCAATGAACATCTGTGTGATGTTAACACTGACAAAGCAGCAAGCCCAACTCCATGTCATTCAGCTGGCTGGAATTACGAAAGAGATAAAGCTGAAAGAAGTCATTGTAAAAGTCAAATTGCTGCTGCTGTCGTTATAATGGCCGGGAAAGAGCCACTGAAGAAGTTTCTTAACACACCAAAATTTGGAGAAACTTATTATCTGAAATGCTTGTCCACTTAATACCTGTGTATTTTTTTTTTAATGCACACTAGGACAAACGTTGATTGAGGTACTCCTTGGAAGTTCCCTGAGAGATGCTGTAAGATGGGTTGAATGACTGAAAAATCCATTAAGAATGCGTCCTGCTGTGTCTCAGAATCAGGAATTGACTCAGCTGAAAATGGAGGAGAGACTGGCTGCCGGGATAAAAGGGGAAGGTGAAGTGCCTACCTTTTGGTGGGCCTGCCGTGGTATGCCACCAAGAAAACACACCCCGCAAAACAGAGTCAGAGCAAGAGGTTTACCGGGGGAAGGGGACAGCGAAAGAGTGAAAGACCATGTCTGAGTGGGGACATAAGAGAGGCAGGCAGGCAGGCAGACAGACAGACGGACGGGCAGGCAGGAAAAGAACAGGGAAGAGGCAAGAGAGGAAGAAGGAGCAAGAGAGACAAGAGGTAAGAGGAGAGGAGGCCAGACAGCAAAGAAGAGGCAAAAGCTTGCTCTGCCCGGCGGGCACTTTTAGGGGGGCACATGTCTCATAGCTGATGGTGGGAAGGCACCTGGCGACAGGTGATGACGTAGCTGCTTTAGTGACGGAGGCAGGCTGCTGCTAACACTGGCTGACTCATGGGAAAGATTGGCAGGAGTTAAGAGTGAACGTTTCAGACTTCTGTCACTGTCCATAATGAGTCAGGGTTTGCAAGCAACAGAACAGTGTGTGTGTGTGTGTGTGTGTGTGTGTGTGTGTGTGTGTGTGTGTATTTGACCAATTCAGGCACAGTCCTGAATAAATACGTAGAAAACGAAGTAGGGGGCTTTATTTCTTAATTCATGTTGGAAATAAGGAAGATCTATATAGACTGGTCTATACTATAGTGATGGATCAAGGAAACATAAATGCTATGGAGAAACCCAAAAGACAATCCCATGGCTAAAACCGCTAATTTAACCATCCATGAGATGGTTCACTATTGGTGAAGTTATTAAGGCCACTCCATGTAGTTAAAAGGAGATTTATTTAATGGCATAACATACAAATGAAGGGATAGGTAGGTTGAGTGTTCTGGCAAGGACGCAGCATAGTCCAGTGGTGTTCTTTGGAGAGCTCTGTAGGTCCACCTCTAGCGTTCCCAGCAGCAAGAGCTGTCCTGATCTCGGGTGTTCAGGCCCTCCCTTGGCCCTGCCTTGTAGGCATGACAGTTGCCAGAGTCTCAATGGGGGTTGGAACTTCCAGACCAAAGCTGGAATGGCTACCCACTACAGTTCACCGGGCTATGAAATGCTGTCTTCTATCCTGTGCTTCAGAAAGCCAATGTCTTTCCCACTCATCTTTGCCATGTCCCAGGACATTGAACTCCTTTGCTCCTGGTTTCTTTTTGGTAAACCAAAAAAGAAGATCCATAGAAGAGACTTCCTCCTCATTCACGTCAGCCTAGACATGTAACATATCCTCTTTACAGATCACTGGACAGAATGTATTGTACGAACACCACCTCATTTTCCAATAAGTTTCTACAGACTGCCAGGCAGATTTTGAGTTCGAGGCCAGCCTGGTCTACAGAGTGAGTTCCAGGAAAGGCGCAAAGCTACACAGAGAAACACTGTCTCGAAAAACCAAAATAATAATAATAATAATAATAATAATAATAATAATAAATAAAAATAAAAAATGAAAAAAATAAACAACCAGTGTTCAGTCCCACTTCCACATTCTGAGAATTTAGTCAAGTTTTTAGTGGATAGCTGACCAACCCTAACAACTCAGAAAGGTTTGTTTTGCTGTTACATTCCCAAATCTTGATGGGAAATCAGAGCTGTATAAGAATGAGGTCTTTAATCTGAACGTGTTGGCACACATTTATAGTTCCAGCACTGGGGAGGCTGAGGCAGTAGAATCAGAAGTTAAATGTCAGCCTGGTCTAAACAATGAGATGGGAAGAACAAAAGGAAAGAAAGAGAGAAGGAGGGAGGGAGATAGGGACCCAAAAGGGAGGGAGAGAGAGAAACTGTTGAAAAGGACATTGAAATGCTGCCAGTTTCCTGTTTTTGTGGAATTCCCCAGTGTGCAAAAGAGTTTGTTTTTGTGTTTTGTTCTCGCTGTTTGCTTTGTCTGATAAAGTGCTAGCTTTCATTTTATCTTATTTTCTTCTATTATTATGCCTTAGAAGCCTGTTTGGTTTTGAGAGAAAGAAAAGCAATGGATCTGGAAAGGCTAGGAGGTGGGGAGAAACTGTGAGCCTTAGAGGGAATGGAAGCCATAATCAGGATATGTTATGTGAGGGGGGAAAAAAACCCTATTTTCAGTAAAAGGAAAAATTATTGGATTTTTCTTCTTCAGTGAAACTTCCTACTGCCACAGATGGTTGGGGGGGACAATAAACTCACAGCCAGACATTATGCAAAGAATGAAAGACCTTGGAACACTCAGACTTAAATGGGATGTCTCTATCAAATCTCTTCCCTCAGGGAATCTCCTGGAAAAAGAGGTAGAAAGAGTGTAAGAGTCAGAGGGTGATGTTTTTTTTTAAGCAGTGCTCTTAGCCCCAAGGAAAAGTCACGAAACACAACAGAGTCCACTAACAAGAGTTTTATCAAGACAAGGAGAAAGGGATAGATGTGATCAGGCCTGTGGAAACATATGTGTGAGAGGGAGGGCAGGGGAACATGGTGCCCATCTTATAAAGACCAGGTTGCACCCGGCGCACACTGGCCCACGTGGCTTTTCCACACATGTGCATAGATCACATGGTCACGTCCTCATGATTATGTGACCATGCAGCCATGGGGCATGGGTTACACAGGACATATGACCGGGAAATGACTAGGTGCTGTAGTGGGTAGCCATTCCAGCTTGGATCTGGAAGCTCCAACCCCCATTGAGACTCTGGCAACTGTCACGCCTACGAGGCGGGGCGAGGGGAGGTGCTGGAAACCTGAGAGCTGGATGGGCAAGCGCTCGCTCTGGGCGCGCTCTCTGCGCCTGGACCCTGGATAGTGGAGATTGATTGTGCAGAGCTCCAGAGAACACCGCTGGATTGCAATACGCCTTCCCCAGACCCCCGCGACCTATCCATTCCTTCATTTGTAAGTCATCCACTAAATAAATCTTCCTTTTAACTACGTGGAGTGGCCTTTATAATTTTCCCCAATAAGGTGCAGATGACTAAGTGTCCCTCCAGGCATGCATGACCATGGAATTCCTATTAGAGGGGATGGAAGACACCAGAAAAACAAGGCCCTCTAGATCAACAGGATCAAAGCTCATATAAACTCACTAAGATTAAAGGAGCATGTAAAGAGCCTTCACTGGTCCTCTGCGTATATGATATGGTTTCCAGTTTAGTGTTGTTATGGGATTTGGGAGTATGTGAATGAGTGGATCTGTGATTCCTGTGCTTTCTCTTAGGTTCTTTTCCTTCTTCTTGTCTGTCTTGTCCGACTTCAATGTGTTAGTTTTTATTTTATCTTATTTTTATTGTATTTATTTTATTTTATTATTATCCCTTAGGAGTCTGTTCATTTTCCAATGAGAGACAAAAATGGGGTAGGTCCAGACAGGATGTGGGGTGGGGAGAAACTGAGAGAAGTAGAGGGAGAAGAAACTATAATCAGGATATATTATATGAGAAAAAATTCTATTTTCAATAAAAGGAAACAAATAAAAACACTAAAATCTTTTTTTCCGAGATAAAAAGTAGTCAGCAGTAAACTGTTACTGTTACTTATGTATTCTCCTAGCACTCACACACCCACTTTACCTGTATAAACATTGTTCAATAGACATTCTAATCACTGGGGATAAAATGTTCCATATTACATATGGAATATTTTCTGATCTTCATTTTTAGGAGTTAAAATGCATAGACTATTAGATAGAGACAAATCCCATGAAAATACATAGAATATAAATCTTTGGTATGGTGTATCTATCCAAAATTTAATTACAACTAAAGCTAAGAGCAAAAGGAGTGTATTTGCAAAACACAAGCAGCTTAGTGGTAAAGAGCTGGCATTAAGTTTATGTGCTGAATCATGTTTCCTCATTCATCCAGAGCTGATTTTTAATTAAATTCTAACATTATTGATGAAGATATAGGAATGTTGGCTGTGTTTTATTTAATTAAACAACAACTAAAAGAGCAAACCAGAAACTGACTTTTCATCATAAGCACATTCTATAGATATATATAATTTATAAGTAATTACCAAGATGAGAAACTTAGGTCTAGATACAATTGAATTTTTTTCATCCCGCTGTTGATGGGTGTTTGAACTACTCTAGAAGAAATAATTACAATGACTCTTGCAACATAAGACAGTTGAAAATAAATGTCAGTGACTCCTGAAACAGTTTGTAAATTTTTAAAAAGTGAAAACTGTTTAAGCAAAGGTGGAATAGTTCTTGTGATCAAGGCTGAAAAATAACTCAAATTTGAGAATCTTTGGGGTTAACGTTTTCTTTTACATGCATTTGTATTTGTGTTCACAACAGGACAAAATGTGTTGATAATTAATATTAGACTCAAAAAAACAAGGAGATTCAGAAGTTAGTAGCTTAATATTTCTGCACGAGGTGAGGTGAAACGTATAAAAACAGGTCATATTTAACAATTGTGTTTATGTACAGATCTAAACCATGATATTTCAATAGAACCTTAGTTTCTCTAGAAGGTTTCTTTTTCTGTACAGGTAGAAATTATAAATTAGAAGAGAAATTACAAAATTCAATATGGAATGAATCATGGAAAGGAAAGTCCTTGCTAGTTCTATGAAAAATACAGTGTTTTTATTTGACTAGTAGGGACATTTCACTTGGTTCTATCAGAGTAGTGAAACAAATCAACCTTTATTCTGTTGCAATCTTCCTACTTTTGAAAAAAATAGAAGGAAATAAGTAGGTAAGGATGTTAACAGTTAGATTAAACTATAAGATTTTCAATTATATATGGCATACTTCACTTAAGAATAGCATGTTGTGGCATGGGCTGGGGAGTGGGAGGAGAAAGGAGGGGGTCTGTGGATAGCATGAAGAGTGAATAGAAAATTTCTTACTAAAGAAAAATAAAATAAATAAATAAACACAGCTGAAAAAAAGAAAAAAATACTATAAGGAATATGAAAAAGGCATTTCCATGAACCACAGTGAATATATGAAAGCATTTAGACTTTAAGAATCTGAATGTAACTACTCAGGGTAATTTTGAAAATATTGGTTGTCTATCTAAACACCTTATGCATATGCAATCCTCAAATTGTAACATATTGAAAATACAAAAACTTGAAATTAAAAAAAAAAAGAATAGCATGTTGTGAGAGCTAGAGAGATGGCTCTGTGATCAATACTCATTGATCTTACAGAGATTTTGGATTTGGTTCCCAACGTTATGTGTACCTCACTTCCAAAGGATCCAATAATTCTTCTACCCACATGAGCACACGTCAGGCATGTACTATACATGTACACAGGCAAGACACTCATACAAATGGGATAGAATAGATAAATCTAAATAAACAATAAAAGAATAACATGCTATGGAAAGAGACTTTCCTCATCTCAGTATTTAATAAATACTTTCTGAGTTAGCAATATGTTTGCATTTTATGGCTAAATGCTAATGAGAAATCATTTTGATACTGCATCTAAAAGTGATCCATGAACTGAATACACAAATACCTATAGTTCCCTAATAATAAGACAAAACATTAACATTAACAATGTAAAATATTTGAATTATCACTTTTCCAAGATACTTACTGACCTATTTGTGTGTAAAAAGACACTCATAATCTTTAGAGATCAATCAAATACAAAGTTAGTCTATAAGAAACCCCATGAGGATCCCAAGAGAATGTTCAAATTTAAACAAGTTAAAGAAGCCATTTCAATGTTGTTTTTTTTTTTATGTTTTGAAGCAACCAAGAACACTCATACTCCTCTGTGAATATAAAAGGCTTTTGGTTTATTAAAAATTATACAAACACTGGTGATAAATAGTTGTATTTCTGTAGAAATGATTGTATAAACATACTTAGGAAAAGCTTATTATATCAGGAAAACAAAATAACACAAAATCTTTCCAAAAATAGATGCATAGATACCAACAAGTATTGACCTGGTGAGATGGTTCAGTGGAAAAAAGTGTTTGCCACACAAGACCCATGACTTGAATTCTATTCCCTGAACCCCCATACAGGTGAAAGGAGGGAACCAGAGCTGCAAAGTTGTCCCCTAATCTCCACACATGTTCGGTGGCATACTTATGCACACACACACACATGTACATACACTAATAACAATAGTGGTAATTTTGAAATATAAAATAATTATAAATATAAACAATGAGATACTGATGAAATATAAACATGGCCAAACTAATAGTATATCAGAAAATGTCAGATTTTACTACCATTATGCTGAGCTTTTTTGTTGAACACATAAAATAATGAATAGTATAATTTCCCTTGTATTTAAATCTAGAACAAGTAATTTGACATGTGTTACAGAAATACATTGGTATTTGTCAGAGGCTCCTCAGATGAGGATGGGAGCAAAGCAGAGGAGAAATAGACTGGATAAGTGATGGACATGGATTCTTCAAATTTAGCTGCAGCTATAATGAAGAATGGATTTTTCATAATTCATCCCTGTTGTATTTTTGCAAATGTATAAATTTCATATAAAGTAACATACCAACAAAAAGTATCTTGGAGGATTTCCTAACAAGGTAGAATTCCATAGACTCTTCAAGGATGAATGTTTTCAGTGGGTAAAACTTATAAGAAAAAGTGTTCAGTATCATTAATTATGAAATGAAGGTATAGGCATCTTAAACCCAGAAGACATCAATAGTCTCCCACACAAATGGGTCAGAAGTCTCATAAGAATGCCATCATGTAATGCAGAGATTATAATTTTTAAGTCCCATAGTAAACTACGTGGTAGCTTCTTTTTTTTTTTTTCTTTTTGGTTTTTCGAGACAGGGTTTCTCTGTGTAGCTTTGCGCCTTTCCTGGAACTCACTTGGTAGCCCAGGCTGGCCTCGAACTCACAGAGATCCACCTGGCTCTGCCTCCCGAGTGCTGGGATTAAAGGCGTGCGCCACCACCACCCGGCCGTGGTAGCTTCTTATACTGACATACAATTAACTAGTGTTTTGATAATTTCGCTTATATTTTCAAAAACAGAAAAACTATGAAAGCAAAAGGTAGTTATAGGTGCAAACTGTTCAAAGTGTGCATAAATCCAGAGAACAAATTCAAATTTGTAATACCTTAAGGAAATGCATTATTTTATATTTACCTAAAATTACACATGACACATGTAAGTGTAAGTGTATGTGTATTCATAAATATGTGTGTACAAATACATAGTACATATGTACATATATATGAGATCTATGTACACACACACACACACACACACACACACACACAAACACACTCACATGTATATGAGCCGTAGACCTTCTAACAAAATCAAACAGCAAGCATGACAAACCTCTTTTCTAGTTTTTGCTTGGGGAAGTCCAAGAGACTGTTAAAACAAAGACTATTGTCATTGATTGTTTCCCAGAGGCTGAAAGCATGTCCGTATTGCTGAAGACACCATGTTCTTCAGACATGAGGTTTGGAAGATTTGAACTTGATCTTACCTGAAAGGTCTCTCTAAATATCATAGTATCAGAAGTTACAATGCAAACTGCCAAAGGGGTGGGCGGTAGTCAGTAGTTCTACCCAGCTGTAATGCCTAGAAACCAAAGCACTGGCCTAAAAGACAAGATATTCCTAAAGGTGCAATAGGTGCTCACATCCTGGCAGTACCCAAGAGCTGTCTGATTGTACTTAAGTCCTACTTAGCAGAAGAGAAATCATGCCTGGTATTGTAAACCCAGGTAAGTACTCAGGGCTAGTCAAGTCATGGACCTTAGCGAAGAACCTACTGCTGGCACTTTACTAGACCAGGATAACTACTTGCCACATTTCTAAATACTTACCCTTATGCCCACAGCTAAGCTCTTCTCACCTTTCATCTAACAAGCTTCTCTTTGGACCAGATAGAAACCATCACAGAAAACTACAACTTGTCTGTGTGCAGAGATCCACCGATTGTGGTGTGTGTAGCCCCAGAGGATGCATCTACAACACACTCCTACACCTAAAACCCAGAGAACATCATGGAAGGGGAGGCAGAAAGACACTTATGTTGATTAAATGGCAGTAATGCTCACGAATACATTAATTAGAACACCAAATAATAGACTTCACATTTATGCAGTCAAACATTTAAAAGGTTCCTCAGTTCACTAGAAAAGTACACATATTTTAGTGTGAAAAGTAGCTTTTACAACTCTGAATAAATGAATGAAATGCCAAATGGATACACATACAATGTCTGCATTAAAGTAAAATCAAACTTCAGCAATTATATGCAATTTAAATTTTAAGCATGTAAAATTGCAGGCTTCTAGTCCCATTACATATGTTAAGTCACAAACCTTTAATAATTGAGATGGTATAATATGAGCCATGTTGGTTAGTAAACAATGGAACATCTCAAAAAGGCAGTAACCAACCGCTGATTGCATTTGAGGCCCACTCTATGGGAGGAAAGTCATACCTGGGATTGTAACGTTGGCCACAACCTGGGGCTGGTGAAGTCAGGGATCTTAGAGAGGAACCTCCTACTGTCACTTTGCTAGATCAGCATGCAGTAAGAAATCTGACCTATAACAAGTTACCATTTTAAATTGTTGGGTCCAGGGTCACACAATAATGGGGACAGATCACCAAAGTCTATTAAAGCAGAAACAAACTTTATTCCAGAAAAAAATAAACATAAAAAATTAAAAAAAATAAAACACCACAGGGCACAAAAGCTTGTCAGTTAGCTGAGACCAGTCAATGTTGGAATTCTGAGGCTGTGGCAATGGAGGCGAGTACCAGCCCTCTTTTATAGTATCAGGCATGGGGTACATGCTACGAATCATGTAGAAACATCAGGCATGGGATGCACGCCAGAAGTCACGTAGAAACAACTATTAAAAGTTAACTTTGGTCCAGGCAGTTGTTGGCTGTAAGGGACAAGGGGGTTAAAAATTAACTCCTGGCCATTGACAGAGGAGCTAGCTGTAAAGCAGAGAGCCACTGTTAACAGTTAACCTTTAGAGCTGATAATTGTCAGTTTCCACCTCTTAAGCTTGTAATTTTATATTTCCTATGTTCTGGACCCTTCAAAATAAATACTTAAATAAAACTTTTGTATTAAACAGTGCTGCAACAACTGAGTTAAGTCTTGGAAAATTTATTTATATCTCAGAATTTACATAAGCCATTATTCATCTTATGATAAAAAGCAGTATTTAGTGATAGAAGTCCAAAGAGGAATCATGAGACAATTACTTGTTAACTTGAAATTATAGAACATTCTTCTAAAAATGACTTAAAAGCATAGAGGTCATAATAGGGAAGATTGAAACAGAATCAGAGTTGTTTCCATGTTAAAACACTTTATATGCTGAAATAATCTCATATATACTTTCCCAATAAGATAAAGTAATATGCTTATGCACCAATTTTCACTTAGAAAGATTGCCCATTTGATTGCTACATTATAGTTTGAAAATATGCTCTCATGCAACTAGACAACATAAAGCCAGTTACAAAATCTATGGAGGGAAATAAGGCAGCATTTATAAGGATGAGAGATGCAATGAAATTTAACTTTACAAAATTTATCTTAAAGACATGCACACATATATAAGTGGTGCACGTACAGTCATATTTGAGTCCTGATGAGTATAATTTAGGCTTGTTTTTCAGTTACTTCTAAGACTTCATGAAGAAGCCAGAGCATAAGACTCACTTCTAATAAATCACTTTTCTTCAGTGTATTTTGGAATACAGAAAACAGAGAGAAAGATGTTACATATTCTAAAAATTATTACACTTGTGTGACTTTCAACTATTGGACAACAATTTTTATTTAAAAAACCCAATTATTAATAATCATATTATGAACCTAAAATCAATAAATATAATTCTTTTCAGAAGACACATTTCTTTTTTTAAATTTACTTTAAAATTTTTTATTCAATTTATATACCAATCACAGATCCTCTTCACATCCCTCCTCCCTCTCCCTCCATCGCCTTCCCCTCTGACCCACTCCTCATCTTCTCCAAAAGGGCAAGTCCTCCCATGGAGGGCAGCAGTAAAGCCTGGTACCTTCAGATGAGGTAGGACCAAGCCCCTCCCCTGCATCAAGGGTGAACAAGGTGTCCCACCATAGGTAATTGGATCCAGAAAGCCAGCTCATGCACTAGGTATAGATCATCCTGATCACACTGCCAGGGCCGCCCCTTAAACAGACCAAGCTATACAACTGTCTCACTTATGCAGAGGGCCTAGTCCAGTCTCATGCAGGCTCCACAGCTGTTGGTCTAAAGTTCATGCAGTTTCCACTAGCTTGGTTCAGTTGTCTCTGTAGATTTCCCTATCATGATCTTGACCCCACTTGCTCCTATAACCCTCTTCCCTCTCTTTGACTGGACTCCTGGAGCTTGCCTGTGGATCTCTGCATCTGCTTCCATCAGTTGTTGGATGAAGGCTCTATGATGACAGGATATTCACCAATCTGATTACCACAGTAATCAGTTCAGGAACTGTCTCCACTATTGCTAGTTTTCTAATCTAGGGTCATCCTTGTGGGTTCCTGGGAATTTACCTAGCATCAAATTTCTCCCTTACCCCAAAATGTCTCCCTCTATCAAGCTATCTTCCATTGCTCTCCCACTATGTCCCTCCCCAAGCTCGACTATCTCATTCCCTCATAATGTCATCCCCCATCTCCTCCCCTATATTCTGCCCCCCACCCCCAGTTTACTCATAGAGATCCTCTCTGTTTCCCCTTCCCCACGTGATCTATGCATCCCTCCTAGGGTCCTCCTTGTTTCTTAGCTTCTCTGGAATTATGGGTTGTAGTCTGATTATCCTTTGCTTTATATCTAGTATCCACTTATGAGTGAGTACATACCATGTTTGTCTTTCTGAGTCTGGTTTACCTCACTCAGGATGATATTTTCCAGTTCTATCCATTTGCCTGCAAATTTCATAATGTCATTGTTTTTTAATAGCTGAATAATAATCCATTGTATATATGTATCACATTTTCTTTATCCATTCTTTGGTTGAGGGACAACTAGGTTATTTCCAGGTTCTGGCTATTACAATTAATGCTACTATGAACATGGTTGAGTAAGTGTCCTTGTGGTATGATTGTACATCCTTTGGGTATGTGTTGGGTCCTGAGGTAGATAGATTCCCAATTTTCTGAGAAGTGGCCATACTGATTTCCAAGTTTGCACTCTCATCAACAATGGAGGAATGTTCACCTTGCTCTACATCTTCTCCAACATAAGCTGTCATCAGTGTTTTTGATCTTTGCCATTCTGACAGGTGTAAGGTGATATCTCAGAGTCATTTTGATTTGCATTCCCCTAATAACTAAGGATGTTAAACAATTACTTAAACGTCTTTCAGCCATTTGAGTTTCTTCAGAAGATATATATTTCTTAATACAAATGTGTGAAAATTACCAATAGCATAGACAAGTAAGATGAGAAAAATATTCCGTAGTTATTTGGGGCCTGTGACTAACAGAGCTGACAGCATTTGAATTGGGATATGCTTTCATGTTCAAAGTAAAACCATTTCTACATAAATGTCATAATGATGATCTCAAACACACTTCAACCTCAATTTTGATAAACTATATCTTGCTTATTTAAAATATTGAACAGTGTGTGTGTGTGTGTGTGTGTGTGTGTGTGTGTGTATTTCTCAATATTACTTATTGAAAGAGTTCCAGATTACAGATGGCCATTAAGATCTCCATGGCGTTGCGCACGCTTATCCAGCATCGGAGCAGAGGCAGCGATCTCTGTGAGTTCAAGGCCAGCTGGTTCAAAGCGAGTTCAGAAAGCGCAAAGCTACACGAGAAACCTGTCTCGAAAAAAAAAAAAAAAAAAAAAAAAAAAAAAAAAAAGATCTTCATGGTTATATCAAGTACACAGACTTATAATCTAATAGTAGAAGCTATCTTTATTAACAACAAAATGCAAATGAATAATATAAAGCTGATTCTGGAGTTTTGGAATTTTAAATTAAATGCAACTAGAATAATCTAATCAACCAAAAGGTCGTATTGATCTCTGTTTTTCTGCCTTCTGAGAGTACATGATTTCAATACACAAACAATACTATATTAAACCCATTTCATCATTAGCTAAGATGTCTTTCATCATCTCTCAAATGAGAAAATATGAGTATATAGTCAGGAATAACAGATAGCTCTTACATAGAAAAAGTGATAGGCTATTTTGAATTTTTGAAATATTGGCCTGTAATCAAAGGATCTATAACCAGGACTACAATGGAAAGTATATTCCATTGAATTTCTTGGGTATTAAATATCAGTCACTCAACCTGTTGTACATACCTCAAGGGCAAGTCTGGAATATGCTTTTTTTCTGAAATCTGCAATGTATGTCAAATGTTTCTAAAAAGAAAGGCAGAAAATAGCATGATTCGTAGTGCACTCTATATGTTTTCTACAAGCAGCCAGTGGAGTAAAGCATATAGGGGAGATGTCATGGATCTGGTAGATTGCCTTGTGAGTGCAACATGGTTATCATTTAAGCTGAACATCCACATGTACCATTGAGAACACATTTTGTTTGTGTGTTGGTTTCTACATTTGGTTAAAGGTGTAATGAAAAGGATAAGCATAACTTGTTTGAAATCATGAAAGTCCTTTTAGGTTTCCCATTTGAGAGCATTTTATCCTATCATACGACATTCATGCAGTGATATAGAGGATGGCAACAAAGTGATAGACAAATTAATGGATTAAAATAATAAGGAGCCTAAATACATATTTCTAAATTGACAGTCTGTGAATCCCACTTGAAAGTGTCATTCTCCTCTTTTTTATTGTCAACAATCATCATTTTACTTTCCACACATTTTACTGAATTCCTGAAAGATAATTCTTCTAACAAATCTTAGAGTATTCTGAGTTTCAAATACTATTAGCCAATTCCATGAAATAAAATTTAAATTAATAAATTTAATAACTTCAGGTTATCTTAAAATACATCCGGGATATATTTTAGGAAAAGAGTGCATCATGAATTGCTTCCTGAACTCGTGCACTGGCTGAATAAAGCCAGTGATTACTTCAATTCAATTTTTAAAAATCAATTGATTTTTATTTGGTTTCATGCCCAACATCTTGATTCTCACAATCATTAATTTTCATTGATCAAAGGACATTTAATAGGAGCCATTTTCCTAACTGCTAAACATTCTTCTCACATTTCAAAAAATAACTGAAAGCAAATGTAATTAACTGGAGTGGGCCAATAATACCACTTTTGTTTGAGAAGGCTTATAAATAAGCAATATTTTGAAAACATTTCCTCTCTACTGAGGCAGAGAATTGAATGTGTTGGCTGAAGTTAAAGCAATCTGAAATCCAATTTGGTGGCTATGGATCTACTTCAGGAGCATGTAGGTTAAAACAAAAACAAAGAGACTGGGATAAAGATTTATTCCAGCACACTTCCTGCGCCTCCAGCTAATTCATTTTCTTCCCCTTGACTTCCATTGAAATAGCAATATACCGAAAATAAATAGGAGGTACAGACCAGTGTATACAGATTGTTAGTTGAGTGTCAGTCTGAAATAACATTCTAGTTTTCTTTCTTAAAACCTTTATAAATCTATATAATTAAATCACTCACTGATCATGGAGAAGGCAATAAATTCCTTATGAAATTTAAAAATACTTAGACTTAAAAAATATAACCTTTTCAAAACAAGTATTGAAGTTATAAAAGCTTAAAAGAGGTCAACTTCAGTGTGATTTTTCAAATCATAGGTGAACAAATACTTTCAGTTTCACGGAAGGCTGGGGTGTAACTCAAGAGCACTTAAGTGCTTTCCTATGTGAGGTCCTGGGCTGAATGAATAGCACTGGAAAGAGAAAGTGGTGTAGGGAGATGAGAGAATGAAATCTTATTTAGTGATAGACTTTACTATTTTATCCAGTGTTCAGTTTCCAGCAACCACATCCAGAAACTCACAATAACCTATAAGTCCAGCACTGGAGGATCCAATTCCCTCTTGTGGCACCTGCAACCATGTGTACAAATGCACAAACACACACGCATACACATAGAGACATATATCAGATAAAATCTTTACAAGAATAAAATTATTCCCACCCATTTCTGTACCTAGCAGTTTCCCACCAAAAATCCTTCCTCCTTTCCCTCTGTCTACTTCCTTTCCTAACACTCTTTTGAAAGCCTTTTGTTAGAGGTCCCTCAGTGGGGTTGGGGTGGCATTCACATTCGGTGCTCATGCCCCTGACCTTCAACCAGAACAGATGGAAAGTATAGTTGAGTATTTCTCTCAAAGGTTGGCTGGCAATTTTGTTATCTGCTTACTTTTTTTTTTTTAGGAGCACTGCATTATCACCTGGATTTTGAGCTCCTTGTTGGGCTGTGTTTATACTTTCTTTCAAGTCTTCTCAAAGCTGTTTTAATATTACAGTGGAACATTATGAAATGGGGGAAACTTTCTACAGTATTTATACTGTTAAAACCAAACTTTGCATTTTTTGGGCTTACCTGGAGCTTCTCACACATGAAGGTAACTCATAATGCCATGGACATCTTTGCAAATATAACTTCATAGGGATCACCTTCATCTGGGTCTGCAATACTGCCAATCTTGTTACTTCTTTACCTCTGCTAGCTACCTAATGGTCATTACCTGATTTGTACAATGGGTTTTATACAGTTTCTGAAATTTTTGTTTCTGCTTGGACACAGGAGATTCTCTTGTTCATGTCTGATTAGGAAAAAAATAAAAAAATAAAACTTGAAACTATAAGAAAAATTTTTATCCTGCTTCAACAATACAAAACTTCTCTTGTTCTGAATGAGTGGCTACTCCTTTTAAAGTATAAGATCTATGCTCTAGTGTACATTTGGACAACCTACCTAAGATCTTTATATAATCCTTGGGTGTAAAATACAGAATTATTATTATTATTATTATTATTATTATTATTATTATTATTGCACCTAACTTGCAGGGAGGGCCTTTATGAGTTCATATTGATAAAGAATGTAGTACAATTCTTCAGTACTGGAGCATTTGTTCTCTTAGGGAGTTAGTGACTAAAGGTGGGTTTTCTCCATGAGATTCCTCTTGAGAAGAAGGAAATTCTATACCTATGGTTGTGCCCTTGTATTCCTATTGGGAAACCCACATTAACTAAGGTCAACTTGATGTAACAGGAATTAAACCCCGTATCTTGGTTTAGAACGACAGAAGAGTGTTCTACTGTCAGAGCTCCCATGCAGTACTCAGAAGTTAATTTTCCCTTTTGCATACTCCTCTGTTCCTCCTCTTCTTTCAGAGGTGATGTCACAAGACCCTTGCTGCATAAATGCCCTCTGTGGCAGAGTCTGATTACCTGTGCCCAGCACACTGGAATTGTTGCCAGTCCTGGTACTGTGAATCACTGTCAACAATGTAACTGTGGAATTGAGTATCCACCGACCTCAGTGAGCTGAATGAAAGAACCTACACTGAAAATGACGATATGCAATGCTCACATTCCAGGCATCCTGAAGCAGTGCAGCCTTTAAGCTTCAACCAACAGCAAACAAACAAACAACAAACAAAAAAATGGGTCCGTGGTGGAAGAAACTGCAGACTGTAACAATTGCTTGGGACTTTGGCATTTTCGAGGTTGCTCAGTAATAATTCTAAATAGCATAGAAACTAACTGTTGTTAAATTGAGCCCTACTGTGGCATTCTAGGAACACAGTGAAAGGATGAGTCATCAATTACTAACTTAAAGCAATGTGTGTGAGAGGCCTCTACAGTGGCATGTAAGAGATTCATATTCTAAACCCTCTTCTTATATGAGCGAGAATTGTTGAAGCCAGGGTTGGATAAAGCACAGGGACAAATAGCAAACGAATGGAAGCACAGATCTATGAACAAAGGCTGAGGGCCCCAACTGCATCAGGCCCCTGAACGGTGAGACAATCATTTGGCTTGATCTGTTTGGGAGGCAGCGTGTGTTGGTGCGGTCCTGGCTTGTTGCATGAGTTGGCTGTTTGAATCTGGGACATATGCAGGGACACTGGCTCGGTCTGGGAGGGGGGACTGGTCCTGGCTGGACTGAGTCTACCAGGTCGATCCCGTCCTCGGGGAGACCTTGATCTGGAGGAGGTGGAATAGGGGTGGGCTGGGGGAGGGGGAGGGGGCGAGAGTGGAGAACAGGGGAATCTGTGGCTATTATGTTGAACTAAATGATGTTGTAAAATAAATTTACTTAAAAAAAAAAAAAAGAGATTCATATTCTAGAAGTCTAAAAAGAGGAAAAGCCCTGGACATGCCTTTGAAGGTAGAACACTTCATATAATATTGGATTATATCTAAATGTATACACACACGCATGCACGCACGCACGCATGCAGTCTACTGTTCCAACTACATGCTTGCTAGAACTAGAACTCTGAGGTATAAGATGGGAACATCAGGACTGATGACCATGAGACACCTGAGCCTGTATAAATAATATTTGCATGTAGATAAGGCTTTCTTCTCCTTCCTTGATTGAAGATGACAGAGTCCTCTAACATCTACAGTAAATATCATCTCTCTTAATTCTTACTCTACCTCCCCAAGCATCCCAACAAGCTAACATCAAGTTCCAAGAAATTATGGAAACTAAGCAAACTAAGTAAAATGTATTAACTGCTCAGAGAATAAAGGCTTATATATCCAGCAAAAATAAGAATAAGGGATCGATCTGTAAAAACAATGGACTGTCTAAACAAGGTAATAACTGTAATTTTAGTTTCATTGTTGTGTATTGTATCTTCATCAGAGCTAAATAGCTTGACCTTAATATCACCAAAACCTGAAAAGTACAATCTTGTTTTATCCTTTTCAGAATGAGCACCCCAAAGCAGTTCTCTTTTATATGAAAGTACCCACCTATGCTATGATACCAGATCTGTGTGAATTCTCCACTATCACAATAGTAAAGTCGAAAGGGATCTGGGCTGCTGGCCTATTCCATAGAGAATCACAATGTGTTGAAAAGAATCATGATGTTCCATTATATTAAATAAATTGTAGGATTTGAGTGGCACATACACTAGAACCTTAATATAACAGATACATTCCACAAGACAGGAGGGAAATTGTGCAGAATTCCAGTAATGTTTGCAGAGATTCAGTGATAAGTGGTATGCCTCAAATTCAAGGCCAAACTGCTTCTTACTGTACTTGTCACCATTTAGAAGAAAGCTAAATAACAACAGGCTTTCTATATTTTGTTAGGGAATCATTTTTAGGGGTAGGGAATCCTTTCTGCAATTGGGAATATCAACAAAGATCTACCAAGTGACACAGACAGGAGTTTGTCATGTTAACATCAAGGTATCAATTGGTGTGACCTAGAATATCACCATCTTAACCTTATTTTCATTGGATGTAGGTCTTTATTCTCTGAGCATGCTAACACATTTGACTTAGTTTCTGTTGTATCCCTTGTTGGAAGCAGGCTTGGAACTGATGGGTCTCAAAGAGAAGATGAAGGTCCAGGAGGAGGTGGCTGTCCTTTGCATGCAACTGTAGAGCTTTGAGGCAAAGCCTAACAGAGGGAGGCTGTGAAGAGAAACTCAGGTAGCCTACATGGGTCTCATCACCATGTGGGGAAACTGAAAGGTTTTTGGATAGGAGCTTTTGGGGATCTGATGAGGGACCACAAAGGTGGGCAGAAAGGGAATAACCCCAAAAGGAAACATATTAAGAGTGATACATACACAATTTTTAAACCTTAAACAAGGCTGCATATTGGCTTTATTGTTACAATAGAAGTGTATAAGGATTATGAGAATAAAATCCTGACAGGCTAAGAATGTCATCATGAAGTACTCAAAGTATTCACTATAACTTCTATATTTAAACAGCTTTCTATATCCTTAAAATGTGTATTTAAGACAGATATGACATAATCTATTACTTTGATTAAGCCAATGACTTGCTTAATATCTAAAACTAAAGATTCTTTGGACAATTGAAGATTTGAGAGTTGCAATATTAAAAGTAAAGATTCTTTGGGCAATTGAAGAACTGAGAGTTGCAGTGTATTGTAGAGGTTGGGCTTGAGGGAGATATTAATGTAAACTATGATGTGCTTGATGGTTTCTTGGAGCTTTTAAATGTGACTCTATTTTCTTCCTTTCAATTTCTTTGGGTTATTTCATTATTAGATGGAAAATCAAATATGAGTTTGTTATACATAACCATGTAGGAAGTCAAAGAAACTACTGTCAGTCCAAAGTAAACTGACAATACCAAACACTTGTAACCATGGGATAGACAAAAAATACTGAAAATACGCTTTGGCTTCTCTTCATAGCCTATAATTATTTGGCCTTCAAAATAATGAAAATATTCATAATACTGTTAGCCTGTATCTAGAACAAACATATTACTTTATTTCTCAGTATAAGTTTGTTCAGTAGGGATAATTTATCTATGCCGTTCAATCGAAAGTCATGTCCCATGATTATTCTAGTTACTATAAGATAATTGAAAACGTTTTCTTGCTACCTTTAGTCATTAAAAGCAATTTAACTCTGTAATTAACATCCTTGCAATAACTAGAATGTAGTAAGAATCCAAATTTAATGAAAAATTGTTCTTCTTTCCTCCATATTGGGCACCAGATGTAACACGAATCTTAAAGGTCTTATAATAAAAGAAGCCAGAGACAGATATTAGGGTGAAAGCTGAAAGATCAGAGAAGCAGAACATCCAGCCACTAGCTTACCTCTATAAAATCCTCAGCCTCAAGAGAGTTCCTGTTTGCGCATACCTTATATACCTTTCTGTGTCCTGCTGTATTGCTTCCTGGGATTAAAGGTATGTGTCACCACTCCCTGGTTCTGTTTTTCTCATGTACCCAGTGTGGCCTTGAACTCACAGAGATCGGAATGGATCTCTGCCTCCTGAGTGATAGGTTTAAAGGTGTATGCCACCACTGCCTGACCTCTATGTCTAATTTAGTGGCTGGCTCTGTCCTCTGATCCTCAGGTAAGCTTTATTGGGGTACACAATATGTCACCACAAAAGTGTTAAGTTCGACAGCAGAGAAGGCACATATAATATAATATGATAGTCCAGTTGTATATCTCCATGGCTTGGTTTCTTTGATTTCTGAGACAGTGCAAGCATTTCTTTCTTTTGAATTATTTTGAGTTCTTTGGAGATGAGAATTCCTTATTTCTTTCTTTGTTTTTAATTGCATATATGTGTACTCTTTTTACATCATTTCTCCTATCCTTCCCATACCCCCAACTCTCCTGTATCTCCATGTGGCTCACTCTCAAATTCATTTATCTCCTTCTTTAATTATTATTATTATAAATATATATGTATAGATATATTTAAATGAATAAATATATAAATACAACCTGCTGAGTCCATTTAGTGTTGCTAATATGTATATAGTTTTAGGGCCAACCACTTAGTATCAAACAACCAATTAAGGAGCTCATGCCTCGGGAACATTAATTCTCCCTCTACTCATAGTCATTAACTGCCTATAGCTGCTCATTTAATGATTGAGCCTCATGAGATAAGGTCATGGAACTTACAAGGGAACCTAGTACTACCACTTACCAAACCAGCATAATTACTAACACTTATTTGTATATCCATAGCTGGGTGTAGTTCTCACCCTTCATTAAGTAAGCTTCTTTTACTGCAGGAGATGTACATTCCTTATTGAATGCCTTGCATTCAAAATTCCTTTGATCCTGGAAGATGATGTAATTCTCTCACCCAATTACACATTTTCATCATATTTCTACTGACCTTTCCTGTTCTTTTAGGGCAGAAACCGAATGAACTATATGTAGACTCTTTTTCCTGCAGGGTTTCAGATCAGAATCTATCCAAAAACTTTAGCTAGCATTCTTCCGGTAAACTTAAGAAGAACACAGAGGCTCCAGTAGGAAATGTCTGGCTCCTTTCTCAAGAATGATATATGCCCCATCCCTTGTTCAGCTTTGTCGTTGTGATACCTGGAGTTGTCCTCTCTGCAGGAAACTCTCAACTCTGAAGAGAAACACGTTTATTATGAAACAAAGGGAGTTGATTTGGGCTCATCAGAGTTACAACTCAGGACACACAAACTTTAGGCAGACTGATGTGTTTTAAGGCTCTTATATATTCCAAACAAAGGAAAGAAACAATAAGAAGAAAGGGAATTAAAGCCATTCTTTATTTAAAAAAAGGTTTTAGTTTGGTGCAAGTAGTGTAGATAGATGTTTTGTAAGAAAGTGGTTGAATAACTTAAAAATAATTCACAGAGAATTTTTCAGAAGTGGGGTAACAAGGAAATATTTGATGAGGTTAATAAATGTCATTTCATTTTATTATATATTTACTATGCCACATTTTATCATTATTTCTAACTGTATTATTTTTAAAGTGATGTAATATAATACAGTTTTTATTGTGATGCTCAGAGAAGTTTCCTATAGTTTCTGTTTTACCCATATTTTTCTTTGCATCAAAAGGCTACATGAAATAAATGATTTATGGGTTGGGGATTTAGCTCAGTAGCAGAGCACTTTCCTAGCAAGTGCAAGGCCCTGGGTTCGGTCCTCAGCTCTGGAAAAAAAAAAAAAAAGAAATAAATGATTTATATGATTTAGGATCATGCAAATTGATGTTCACACAGTGACAAATCACAAATGGCATGTCTTCTCTCAGAAGAAGAAACAAAAATAATCACTCATATCATTAATGTGCGTGCACTGATTGTTCTTACAATTTTCAAAAACTGTGGAGATAATCTGCCAAATGGAAAGTTGACTGGAATTATAAAAATGTCACTGAATTACACTGGAAAACAAAATAATGGAAAGAATGTCTTCTTTAAAAACTGTTCTATGCTGGACCTGGTGAAATGACTCAGTGGATAAAGTTGTGTTGTTGCACGGCCTGTGTTCATTCCCTGGGGCCAGTGTGGTAGAGGAAGAGAACCAGCTCTCTCAGCGTGTCCTCTGACCTCTACCACACATACGTCACAGCATGCATGTAAGAATGAGCATGACACACAGACGGGGCGGGGGAAAAAAGAGAGAAAGGGAGGGTGAGGGGGAGAGAAATGTAATAAAAATGTCTTTAGGAGTTCTAGGCTAAGAAGAATCCCAACAGCTCCAATGCTTACCAAAATGTTTTAAAACTAAACAACAGATGGTAGATAGATATGTACATACATACATATATAGGTGATAGATAGATGATAGATAAAAGCAAAATATAAAAGACTGAGGGATATTAACACATTACTCTATTTCACTTCCTTTTAAAGGAGACAGTTTCTCTAAGGAATTCATTGTAGAGGTTGGAGAGATGACCCAGCAGTTAACACCATGGCTAATATTCCAGGGGATCTAGGTTTAGTTCCCAGCTCCTGTATGGTAGTCCATAATCATCTGTAACTCCAAGATATCTGACATCCTCTTCTGGACTCTGGGAGCCCCAGGCACACAAGTGGCACACAGACATACATACAAGTAAGACACACACACACACACACACACACACACACACACACACACACACACAATTTTTATGTATAAACCTAATTCACTTTTATAGCTGCAATACTATTAGATCTACCATCTTTTGCATTTTCTTGCTCATTTAGTAACACGTCTTGGAGCTCTTCACATTCTACACATAGACATCTTCCTCCTCGTTGTATACAATAGTCATACTTCAGGCATAAGGAAAGTTGTGCAGTCCGTGCTGTTCTCCTAACTACTTAGATCACTTTCAAACTTTTGCTCTTACTAAGCTGCAAAAGCATTCTTGTGGATGTTATATTGGAAGACTTGAAATGGTCCCTTGGTATGGATTTCTTGCTGAGCTGCTGACTCATTGAGGTAATGAATTTTACTTTTGATGAAGATTGTTTCCAGGCATAGTTATAATCATTTGCCCTCACAACATGGCTATAATAGGAGAGGTTTACTCAGATTTCCATAGATAGATAAGAAAATTATGAAATATCTTTATACTTTCCTCTCCAAAGAAGAATAGCATATTTAATTATGCTTTCTTATACTGTTTGGTAAAAAGACTTTGTCTTTCTATAGATTGAAAATCTGTTTTCTTAGCATGGTTTTCAAGGAGTTTAGTCTACTTAAAAAAAAAAAAATCCGCTGGCAGTGATGGTGCATGCCTTTAATCCCAGCACTACAGAGGCAGAGCCAGGTGGGTCTCTGTGAGTTCAAGGCCAGCCTGGTCTACAGAGTAAGATCCAGGATAGGTACCAAAACAACACAGAGAAACCCTGTCTCAAAAAAAAAAAAATGAGACTTATTATATAGAAGCTTCCTATAATATCCCTCAAAAGTAAGGAAGGGAGAAGGTCTGATGGCACATGTCTGTGCTTCCAACAACAGGAGGCAGAGGCAAGAGGATCTGAGAATCCAGGTTCAGCCTAGAACTCTTCTCTCTCTCTTTCTCTTTCTCTCTGTCTCTGTCTCTGTCTGTCTCTCTCTCTCTCTTTATCTATATCTGTTTGTCTCTGTCTCTTGGTTTCTCTCTCTCTCTCTCTCTCTCTTCTCTGTCTCTGTCTCTCTCTCTCTCTGTCTCTCTCTCATCTTTGCACTAAGAATTGATTGAGTTTTAGAGAGACTACTCAATGTTTAAGAGTGATTTTTGTTCTTCCGAAGGATCCCCACAGGCACCTAACCACATGTAACGCACATGCATGAACACACACACTCAACACACATAGAGATGACTAACCCTTAGAAAAAAGAGAAAGGATTAAGTTCAAAACTCTTTAGTCAAACCAAACCTCTGAGGAACTTAAAAACATCATTTAACTCTTGTGAATTTGTAAAATACTTTTCTCTCAATAGTTCTGACATCAAATATGATAACTACTTGTCACAGAATGCTACTGAGAGCTGAATAGTTGTTTGACTACTCCAAACAGAGATGTGCTGTGGGTGTAAAATACACACCAGATTTTGAAGAAGTAGTAACTAACATTTTTATATCAGTTAACTTGTACCATACAACAAACAAGCCTCATGGTTTTATGTTGTAATTATAACAATAATTTTATGTTATAATGTAAATTAAACACAAAGCTCCTATTCTAACTGAAATATGCTAATTACAAAAGGAGAAATATATGATGTCACTTATATAAAATATGTATACACGCCAAAATCATGCAAACTGGATATATTGAAATATTTAACCAGGAAGAAGGACTTTTGTTTTAGCTGATATAGTTTCTATAGCACTGTGCAAAGAAAAGTATAATGCTTAACAGTTCTGTACTGTACAGTAAAAATTATTGAAGGACACATTTCATATTTCAAAAATCTGTAAATAACTTTCCTAAACACTTTTTCCCACTGTATTTTACAGTTTCCATTGCCTAATAGTAATTTTTGTTTTCTAGGTTTATATATGAAAAATCATTTTAAATGATTTCATGCCATTAAAAATTATTATTTGGAGTTGAAACATGAAGAGCTAGACAAAATAAAATCACTTGGGATTACCCATCTTTGCCTTTCTTTTTACATCTACTTGTGTTGGACAGCAAATTGGAAAATGCAGCCTTGTAGTTGCATAAGTAGAAGCTCCTGTTCTGACTTGGCCGTGGACACTGTAAAGAACTGACAGCATTAACACAAGCAATTGTGTCTTTGTGAATGTAATCTGATATGATCGTCTTCATAATGTGTTAATTTACACAATCCTTTTTTATAGATGGGAAAATTAAAGCTCAGTGACATGGAACAACTGTCAGTGATCTCCTCCTTAGTATGCATATCTAAATGATGTCGCTGCTCATCAGTTTTCTGAATGTCAAGATGACTTTGCTTAACTCGAGTCTGTGCTGGAAATGACAACATTTAGTTTGTTTTTTATAAAACAACCTGGCATTTTTTTCTAATAAAAAAATGATTTTTTTTGTTTTATTTTTTGAGACAGGGTTTCTCTGTGTAGTTTTGGTGCCTTTCCTGGATCTCGCTCTGTAGACCAGGCTGGCCTTGAACTCACAAAGATCTGCCTGGCTCTGCCTCCCAAGTGCTGGGAATAAAGGTGTATGCCACCACCGCCCAGCTATAAAAATGATTCTTATATTAGAAATATCTCATTCTATACATATTAAATTTTTTAATTGTATTACTGTTGTGTGCATGTGTGTGGTATGTGCGCATGAGGGCAGGCACACATAAATCTGGATGCATGCTTGTAGGTAAGTTGCTTCTTTCTTTCTACCATGGGATCTGGAGATCAAATTCAAGTCATAAGACTTGCATGGCAAGTACTTTTACATACTGTGCCATCTCTCTAGCCTTTCTATGTATATTTGTAAAATGATGACGTTAATGGGCCCCTGAGACTGATATCCAAATCAATGAGTACTAAAATATTATTGGGTGGGAAAAACAGGTAAACAAAATTTTAAAATGACATTGGTAGATTTGTGATTTGACACTGTCATTCACTATATATTGTCTTGGAGTTACTATAACTGTGATAATACACCATGATCAAAGCAACTTGGGAAGAAAGGGTTTATTTGGCTTACACTTCCACATCACTTTTCTTCATTGAAGGAAGGAAGTCAGGACAGAGCAGGAACTTGGAGTCAGGAGCTGATGCAGAAGTCATGGAAGGGAGCTGCTTACTGGCTTGCTCCACATTGCTTGCTCCACCTTCTTTCTCTCTCTCTCTCTCTCTCTCTCTCTCTCTCTCTCTCTCTCTCTTCTTTTTTGGTGTTTCGAGATAGGGTTTCTCTATGTAGCTTTGCGCCTTTCCTGGAACTCACTTGGTAGCCCAAGCTGACCTCGAACTCACAGAGATCCGCCTGCCTCTGCCTCCCGAGTGCTGGGATTAAAGGCGAGCGCCACCACCGCCCAGCCCGCCTCCTCTCTTATAGACCCCAAACCACCAGCTGAGGGGTGGCACCATGCACAATGAGCTGGGTCCTCCTCCATCAATCACTATAAAGAAAATACCCTACAGCCTTGTCTGTAGCTTGATCTTATGGAGACATTTCTTAATCAAGGTTCCTTCCTCTCAAATAACTTTAACATGTGTCAAGTTGATATAAAACTAACCAGCAAATATATATTATTCACTGTGTTTTATTGGTCTTTATAATGTAAGGGAAAGGAGGGGATGTTTATTTCACTCTGTGCTGCAAAGAATAAGAATGCATACTCCCAAATTCTTCTTGATATGTTCAACATAGTGATTCTGTGGAACCAGCTATATTTTCCTACCCATGATACAAGTAAGAGTTGGAGTTGCAGCCATGCTTTCACAAAAATTTTTAATACATGATCAAACCAGGCAACATTCCATCACAGATAGATGAGGTGTTGTCTAGACCCCACCCTTTACTGACAAACTATTATTTGGGGGAACAGTCATTGTTTGAAGATGTAGCCACTCTTAGGTTTCTCATGCCCAAGTGGATGGTCCCACACCAATGATCATATAAACATCATTAACTGAAATTAATGGGCTATTGAAAGAAAGGGAGGGAGGGAGGGAGGAAGGGAGGTAGGGATGGAGGGAAGGAGGAAGGGAAGAAAGACGGAAAGGATGGAAGAATTTGGGAGAAGTGTTGGGAAATACAGGAGAAGTTGGGGGGAAAATGAGGTCAATATGATCATATATCATTGTATTCATGTATGGAACTCTCAAAGAATAAAAACAATCACTAAAAAATATCATCCCAAAAAAATGTGGTACATTTACACAGTGGAACATTAAGCAATGACATCAGGAAATTTGCAGGCAAATGGATGGAACTAGAAAAAAATCATCCTGAGTAAGGTAATCCAGACACAGAAAGAAATGGCATGCACTCACTCATAAATGAATATTAGCTATAAAGTAAAGGATAACCATGCTACAATCTGCAGCCCCAGAGGTGCTAGGTAACAAGGATGGCCCAAAGAGAGAGGCATGGATTTCCCTGGGAAGGGGAAATAGAAGAAATCTCTTGTGTAAACTTGGGGGAGGGGCAGGATGGGAACAGGGATTGGGTTGGCTAGATTGGGTGAGGGACAGAGAGGGAGAGTAATGAAAGAGATATCTTGATTGGGGGTGCATTTCAGGGTCAGGGAGAAACCTGGTGCCTGGGAAACTCCCAGGAATCCACAAGGATGACCCCAGCTAAGACTCCTAGCAATAGTGGAGAGGGTGCCTGAACTGGCCTTCTCCTGTAATCAGATTGGTGAATACCCTAACTGTCATCAGAGAACTTTCATCCAGTAACTGATGGAAACAAATGCAGAGATCCATAGCCAAGCACTGGCCCAAGCTCCGGGAATTCTACTGAAGAAAGGGAGAAGTATTCTGTGAGCTGGAAAGTCAAAGTCATCACAAGGGAACCCACAGAAACAACTAACCTGGGCTCATAGGAGTTCACAGACTCTGGACGGACAGCTAGGGATCATACATGGGACTGATTTAGGCCCTCTACATATGTATGACAGTTGTGTAGCTTGGCCTACTTGTGGGACTCCTAGCAGTGGGATCAGGTCCTGTCTCTCTTGCTTGAGCTGGCTTTTGGGATCCTATTCCTCATACTGAGTTTCCTTGTCCTGCCTTAATACAAAGGGAGGAGCTTAGTCCTACTACAACTTGATATGCCATGCTTTGTTAACACCCATGGGAGGCCTGACCCTTTCTGAACAGGTAGACTGTTACACAGAGTAGATGGGGGGCAGACTGCTATGGGACATTCTGTATGTTAAATATGTTGCTCTGATTGGTTAATAAATAAAACACTGATTGGCCAGTATCCAGACAGAAAGTATAGGCGGGACAAGGAGAGAAGAGAATTCAAGGAAGTGGAAGGCTGAGGCAGAGAGACAGAGCCGGTGCCAGCCACTGCCATGACAAGCAAGATGTAAGGTACAGGTAAGCCTCAAGCCACATGGCAACTTATAGACTAATAGAAATGAGTTAATTTAAGATATAAGAACTAGATAACAAGAAGCCTACTGCGGCCATACAGTTTGTAAACAATGTAAGTTTCTGTGTATTTACTCAGTTGGGGACTGGCAGATGAGAGAGATTTGTCCTGACTGTGGGCCTGGCAGGAGCTGGAGAGAAAAACTCTAGCTACAGAGGACAGAAGGGAGGTGGGGAGAGGGAATGGGAAGAGAGGAGGGAGGGGAAACAGTGGTCAAGAAGTAAAATAAATGAAAAAAAATGTACTAATAAAAAATTACTATCTTACCCCATAATGTGAAGAGACCAGGCTCTCCTTAGGGAAAAGAGTCTTTGTAATCATGTTAATTTAAACTTTCTGTTTTACCCATGAACTCAACTGTACTTTGACTGCATACACAAGGCCTACATAAAACCAAGCAAGCCAACTTTCCAACATGGATGGAGGAAGGACTCACCTCTAGCTAAGATGCTATTGGAAATGGATGACTACTGGGGGGGGGCGGAGTCAATTTTTGTTGTGTTTGTTTGTGTTTTCTAATATATGGTTCCTGATCATCTTCTGATGCTCTGGTGGGTGGCCCAATCCTGAACTCAGTGGGTTTTAAAAAGAATACACAAAGTTGGGAGAAAAAAAAAAGTCATGACGTGGGTATAGTTGGAGTTAGAATGAAGGGAGTCAGTGATGGATTTCATCCAAACACATAATATTCATGCGTGACAATTTCAAACAATAATCCTAAATTCCATTACAAAAGTCAACTGTGCAATGAGAGAACACTTTCTTCAAAGGCAAAATCAACTTATGTACGTGCTCTATTTCTTTCCACGGAATATCAGCTTGTATTTAATGATAACATTTCTCCTTTGATTAAAATATGGCCAGCCTCTCCCTCTAAAGTGATGTAAAATTTAAGTGGTACATTGCTGCCTGGCAACAGTAGAGGGTGTCTCTTTTTTATGCTCCTCTGTTATTGTGACTGGCTGAGAGTGTTAAGCTCCTATCTTAGCCAGGAATACCTCTTTTACTTGATTCTATCAATATCAGTCTTTGACATCTGATAAAATTGGATGAGAGAAAAACAAAGGTACCCTGCTCCACAGACTTTTTGTTGTTGTTGTTTTAAGACAGGCTTTCTTTGTGTAGCCCCAACTGTCCTAGAAGTTGCTCTGTGACCAGGCTGGCCTCAAACTCAGAGAATTACCTGCCTCTACTTCCCAATGCTGGGATTAAAGACATGCACCACCACTGCCTAGACCCTCTGTAGACTCTTATGGCTTTATTTTTTTTAGATTTATTTATTTATTATGTATACAGAAGATGGTGCCAGATCTCATGACAGATGGTTGTAAGCCACCATGTGGTTGCTGGGAATTGAACTCAGGACTCCTGGAAGAGCAATCGGTGCTCTTAACCACTGAGCCATCTCTCCAGCCACGACTCTTATGGCTTTCTATTGTAAGGACAAGATATAGAGAGAAACAGAAACAGTGACCAGCAGAGCTTTGATTAGTTGGTCCTTAAGTCCGAAGATGTCTTCTTAGTATACTGAAAATATTCTCTGTTCTGTACAGGAAGGATAGGGGGCCCAGAACCTCTCCACACTTAACTGAGAAGAATAAGGATCGTGTACTTCCAGCATTAGTATAAGAAACTGAGTGTATCACATTGTTGTTGTATCTTAGATCTTTGTGGATAACGTTTTAAACTATATAGCTGCTATGCCCAGTATTTTGAGTGGGAATGCTTTTCCTTATGACCACAAACCTCCACCATCCTGGATTCCCTCAGCATGTCTAGGAGATCTAAGTAATATTCATTATTGTTCCCTATTCACTAAATGAAAAGAAATTTTAAGTCAACTTTATCAGATTTGAGACCTTACCAATTAATAACCTACCAACCAGGACTTGGCCCAGAGAAGTTGTTTTGAAATTCCCCAGTTGTGATGATATCTATTGCCTTCCTTATGAATTCAATGGGTTTTCAGGCAGTCGGGAAAGAAAACTGACAGACACTCCTCGAGAACATCCACATTTAAGATCACATCAGAACCGACGCTTGCCAGCTTTTCTTTTCATCCAACAAACTGATTGAATTTAAATGTTTTAAATGAGAAGAAGCTCCCTCAGATGGTGAAATCATCTCTATTCTGTGGCTTATCATTTAAGCTTAAAACTTCGTCCACCAGGCTTTTGTTCTTTAACTTTGATGTGATTTCAAACACTCCTTTCTCTCTTGAACTGTCATTAGAAGCTGGCGAGAGCTTATGTCGGAGGAGAAAGAAGACACAATCTCTTTCTCTGCATGTCTGCTTTCCTCTAGAGAACTGTTTTACTGAGTACCTTTGATGACAGTATAGTGAAGAAGGCCATGGGTATATGGAATGAGAAGTGTGGTTTTAGGGGTGATCAATTGGACCTTTAATAGCTCACTGCTGAGCTGTTGCGCTAAAACAAGGGAATGGAGAGCAGTCAAGTTACACGAAGGCATCAGGAGAGAAAAGAGGACTTAATCTGAAGGGAAATTAAGTACTTACTTGTCATTCCTTACAGCAGTGGTGTCCTGTGAAGAACAACATCATTTTGACAGAGGACTATTATCACATCTTTGAACAGCTGCTCACTTTGCTCCTTTCTTTTTGAAACCCTTTCACCCTTTCATTACTTAGCTTCTAGGACACCACACAGTTATGTCTCATGCTACCTCCCTGGCTAGTCCTTCTTGGTCTTCTTTGCCTCTTCACCTTTTTAAAATTAAAATGCCCTAATCCTAAAACATGGAGCACTTTCTCTTTATTATCATCCGAAGTGAACTCATATGCTTTCAAGTCTTTAAATAGCCTAAGAATTTAGTCACCATCAATCTTTGATTTCTAAATTGAGGATTTGAGTACTTATTTTTCTAATATATATATATATATATATATATATATATATATATATATATATATTATACTAATATTTTATTTTATTCTAATCAAATTTATTTTTCACTAAACACATTTATTAATCATCCAAACCCTATCTTCACATCTCAGCAAAGGTATTTTATTCCTCTTATGAGTATCCTTTAGCTTGTTATATATATATTAGCCAAAATCCATTATATCATTTCCATGTTCAAAAGATTTTAGTATTTAGAGCTTGTAACTCATCTGTGAAGACCTGAGTTTGGGATTCTAAGCACCCACCTAAAGGCACGATGCAGCAACTCCATCTGTAATTCCAGTGGTGGGTGGAGAACAGAGAAAGGCAGATCTCTCCTTAGCTGGCCGCTGTAACTGAATTGAGCTCAAGGTTCCGAAATACACCCAAGTTTTAGCTCCAACTGTTACATATACAACACAACTTCCTGCTCCTCCGGCTTAGGGATCATTTCAGTAGAGCAGGCTAAAAGATCCCAAGAGTCTTTCACTCTTAGTGAAGTGAGTTTACTGTGAGGTAGTGTCTCCTAGAAATGTCAGAAGCTACACTTATGGAGTCTCACCAGCACTGCTGCCTAAACATGGCTTGAACAAGAACGCCATCAACAGACATGCTGGCATGGAAATGAAAAAGCTCATGAGGCTTCAGATCTAGACAGAGAACTATAAGAAACTAAGGAGAAATAGTCTTCTTTAGGGAAGAGCACATCAATTGATTATCCAATACCAAATGGTCAGCACTAAAAACATACACAAAAGGAACATTATACAGACTGAGCAGGTTGTATTTACACACACACACACACACACACACACACACACACACACACATACACATACACTCACACACATACACACACACACACATACTGCAATATTTAATAATTTCCCCTCATATTTGTTAGCACCAATTTAGTTTAGTTATTGTTATTATAGATGATTATAAATTTTAGTTATATTTTTCACTATTTCACATTGAACATATACTTTCTGGAACTGAGAGAAGAGAGGACAGGAGAAGAGATCAGAGGAGAGGAGAAGAGAGAGGAGTACCTTGCTTGTTCCTTCATGGGTACAAAAAAGGTAAAATTTCACCTAAGTAGTAGCGTGTGTGTAAGCAACTATAGGTTTGATCCCCTGTAGGCAGAGCTTCCCAGTGTTCCAGCAGCCTCTCTCAAATAATCACACTGAGACTTACTATATATTAAAAATTCTCAGCCAATAGCTCAGGCTTGTTACTAACTAACTCTTACATTTTAAAATGACCCATATTTCTTATCTGTGATCTATCACATGTCTTGTTAACTTTTTTCAGTGTAGCAAGTTCATCTCCTTCTCTCTGCATGTCCTCCTTGAGATTCTCAGACTCCACCTCCTCTTTGCTCTCTCTTTTTGTCTGCAAGTCCCACCTAACCTCTCCCTGTCCAGCTATTGGTTAGTCAGCTTCTTTATTAACCCCATCACAGTGACATATTCACACAGTGTAAAGGAATATTCCACAGTCTCCAGCACCAAAACAAAACAAAGATAGCATAAAACTCAGAGCCACAGGAACCAAAGGATCTGCCCAGGTCTATGAAGATGCAAAGGGACAATGCTGCCTTTTATATTTTTAGCAGAAGTAGTAGCCTGAAGAGTGCCATAACTACAGTTGAGAAAGAGACAGACAGACGGAGGGAGGGAGGGAGGGAGGGAGAGAGAGAGAGGAGAGAGAGAGAGAGAGAGAGAGAGAGAGAGAGAGAGAGAGTGTAGAACGCTCTTCTTTAGTGTTAAAGTCTCTCTCTGTTTTTTTCTTGGATTTTTTTGTTTTTTGTCTACTAGGGTTGAGGTACCTCAGTACATGAACCAGATGTCCTAAGAAATGGCTGGGTTTTTCTTTCTTTGTTTTTCTTTTGTCTGGGGCATGGCGGAGGGGGCTTGGACTGTTGGGATAAATATGGGCACTTCCCTTCCTCAAGGAAGATGGAGCTGCTGATGGATCAACCCTCCTGGCAGTCTCTACCTGACCTTCACTCTGGACGGGCAGTCTTTGCTGACCACACAGAGGCACATTTTTTTTTTTTATACTCAGACATAAATTTAGCATCTTAATGCAAGAAAAATGAAGGGAGCTTTAACTATGATTTTATTAAAGATAATTTCTATTACACCCTCCTTTATGACAAAGTGACATAGATTTTAACGTAAAAACTTTACTTTTTTTTTTTAACCTTCAGACCTTAAACCTAAAGCTCCTGTGCCTGATGGAATTCTTGTAGCATATACTGGTGTATCCTATGAAGATACCATTCTTTCTCTTATGTATTCTTATTCTAGTTGTCTATTAGGAATGACAAACACATCTTTTACGTACACACACACACACACACACACACACACACACACACACACACATAAAAACAAAGACTTTTCATGCATCAAACAGGCTACATACAATCAGGTTTCAGATAAACTATCCACTGACTTCTAAACAGCCTTTGCTTATTAATTAGAAACCAGTCATCCCAGACGGAAGCTGTTACTCAGACTTTTCACTGATGCAGTGTTTTTGCAGGAGGTATTCCAGTGCTTGAGCAGTCTCACTATGGGTTCCCTAGGAAACAGAATTTGTGCAGAAAAAAAATGAAAGCAACAACAACAACAACAACAAAACAAACAACAACAAACCAGTGCTGTTGGTTGTCACAATCTCAGGACAAAAGGAGAATGAGCAAAAAAAAGTAAGCCAAGGAAGGAAGGGAGGGAGGCAAACAGTGTGTAACTGACCTAGTGACATGTTCACTAAGGATGATGGCTGGTTTCCTTTCCGTACAGTGAGAGATGTAGGGAAATCTTCCTCTCTTTCATTGCTTGATATCCTTAGCTTGTTTCTGTTTCTTGTTTGTTAATATTTAAACTACAGGTGTTCCATTTCTATATGTTTTCTGTGTTCATCAGGAACACTGAACAGAAAAAAAACATAAAACAGGGTACCCATTGTACCCATAGACCCTTTCCTGTTCTATTCAAAGGTATCCTTAATTCTTCCCACCTAGGGAGAGAAAGTACATGTCAATAAAAAGGAGATTTGTTAACCAAAGACCTAAAAATATAACTCTGGGAATTACAAAATGACTGTAGCCAAAATCATTTCAGTCTTCCTTGAGTTCTCATTCTACATTCCTTGTTTTCAGCCAGAAACACACATGGTCTAGTTGGTAGGCCTGAAAAGATTTGCCAAGCTTGAGAGTCAAGAACTATTCAAGACCTATTCCTGAACAAAGTAGGGATTGTATAATTACTCATACTTTTTCATGTGGAACACTAATGCCTCAAAAATACCTTTAAATTCCTTGGCCTTCAGATAGCTCTACCTATTCTCCATTTTATAACATTAATACTATTTTCCAGATGTATATTTACTGAGAAGCTAACCATTGCCTTAAAATCTTATGGATCACCTCCAGAATTCTCTATTTTATTTTTTTAAGTTCTATTTTTTTTTATTTTGTCACCTCCAAAATTTTGTAACTATTTTATTTTATTTTTTTAAATTTTGTATGTATTGATGTTTTGCCTCTGTGTATGCACTGTGTGCATGCCTGGTGACCCCAGAGGCCAGAAAAGGGTTCCAGACTCTCTGAAACTGGGGTTTAAGATGATTGTAAACAACCATATGGGTACTTGGATTTAGTCCAGGTCCTCTGCAAGAATAGCAAGTGCTCTTAACTATTGAACAACTCCAGGCCTGTAGCTATTTTGTAAATTTTATTTTATTTTTTCCTTTAATTAATTTCTTATTAGTAATTTTTGTTGTATTTTTTTGATAATTAACACTCCCCCTTGACATCCTCAAGCTCAGAAAAACTTTTATATGCCAAAGATAATTACTCTGAGGATGGCAATTTTTCTTTTTGTTCATTAACATGTTGCAATAAGATGTCTAAATAAACAGTAGTAGCAGTTTCTACTTTAATGTGATGTGTATTCACTTTCCTGATTAATGTGCTACCCCCAAAAAATACAACAGTCATTTGAGACACAGTTTAGACATGCATTTCAAGCAGACCTCCAACTTCTTGTTCTCCTGCCTAAGCCTCCTGAATTAAATATGCTAAGTATGTGGTCAAGTATCACTTCACCTTTGCCAAAATATGACTTCTAAACTGGTTGTCCTTAAAGTGAGAGAGCCACTAGCATGTCTCAAATTCACTCACTGGAAGTGATTGTAGAACCAATCCTAATTCTCATATCTGGCCACTGGATACAATGATGTAAATACTAAAGCACAGTACCAAAGTTGGGTCACCAGCTTTTAAAGCAAACTGTGCTTTGAAGGATAGTAGCCTGCGACTAAGGGACATTTTAAGAAACCTGTATCGAACACACAGATTGCAAGTCCAGTGCCACTTTGAGATCTTTGGCAGCAATTAACCATGCAGCTCACACAAGATTGAACCAGTATGATAATGAGTATTCAGAGATGGGTAATTCCTGGGGGGGCACTCACCAACCTAAGACAGAGCACCTGTGTGGCCTGGGCAGGCGTCCCCATGACAGGTAAGATGACCTGCTGATGTCCCATGCAACCCAAGTCAGAAGCTCATTTTTTAATAAAAGGGGACCTGCAGGGTCCTGGCCCCCGTTTTGGGTAATTGTTGCCTTGCTTGCGGACGTTGACCTTGATATCCTCCCCATGCTAATTCCCTGCCAGGTTCCACCCTCCTGAATGCTTAAAGGAAGTTCCTTGTCTGTGTATCCTGAATAATGGGCGTTAACAGCTTAGACGCAAGATTGTAAAACATCAGTATCGAACTTCTGCCCTCTGGGGTCCTCCCATTGTGCTGTAAGCCTGTAATTAAGACCTCCTACCCCCTTCAAGAAATGACATTCGACATTTAAAATTAAATATATATATTGAAAAAAAAGAATCTTGAGGAGTATGAATTCGATAGTATTTTTAAAGAGATCAGTTTTAGGTATTGGCTGTTAAGGAGAAAAGCAAGAGAGTTTCCATTCTGGTTTCTAAATGAACCATAAATAAATGTGCATAAGAAAAACAAAAAAAAAAAGAAACCTTAAACATATCAGACCACTATTCCATTCCATTAACTGGAAGCTGATTGGCACATTACATAACCATGACTCCTATGGCTATAATTATATTATTACTTATTTTATTAAGTAATATAGAATAGAAAGCAGAGTTAATAGAAAATTCTGTCTTAGTTTGGTTTCTATTGCTGTGAGGAGTCACCATGGTGACTCTTACAAAGGATTTATAAGACTCTTATAAATTATTTCATTGGGGCTGGCTTAGGGTTCTGAGCTTTAGTCTACTGCCATCATGGTAGGAAGCATGGCAGCATGCAGGCAGACATGGTCCTGGAGAGGTATCTGAGAGTTCTACAACTGGATCTACAGGAAGCAGGAAGACAGTGAGCCACAGGCCTGGCTTGAGCATCTGAGACCTCAAAGCCAGCCCCCAGTGACACACTTCCCCCAACAAAGCCACACCTACTCCAACAAGGCCACATGTTCCTATTGGCCTGTGGTGGCCATTTTCATTCAGACTACCACAAGTGCCTTCTTCATTGTCCTCAGTGCTAGATGCAGTTATTTTCCCTCAGATGTGACCATGCAATGATGGTTTTCAATGTTTCTCTCCATCAAATATCAAAACACATGGCTTTTGTTTACAATGACTATGCCAGGCAATCTGCATAGGGGTCATTAGATTCTCTGGGAAGAAAACTATGGCACTTATCAAAGTTTATAAACATGTCTTGTTTTAATTTCTTTCTGCTCATTTCTCAAACATAAGCCTATCAGTAAAGGCATTTATCATTCATATGAAATAATACCATCTCTACAACATTTCAACATATCCTACTTATCCTCTTCTATTTTTATTTGAAAAGCACAGTACCATTTAGCATATTACATAACTATATGTTTATTTTGAATGTAATATTACCTTTTAGGCTCATACTTTTTCAGTTTTCTGAATAAATAAACCAATTTTTATGCCTACAGGCTGTCAGCATATGTTGCATAAGTGTCTCAATAAATATATTTGAAAGGATGACTTTAAAGGAATTGGGATCAATGGTAGAGTTTATTAAGATGTCATTGTGTAGCACAAGTGACCCAATTCTCAGCAGAGAGGTGGACCTGGAATATAAATATATCCTTGCGTATTGCTTGGTCAATGGATTAGGTTTTAAGAAGTATGGTAAATAAATGGGTTCCTTTTAAATGAGAAATAATATAATATGATCCTAATATTTAAAGAGGAGACATGCACAATTAAATTTAAAGATATTTATTGATGCCCAGACCAACACAATTTAATTGCACAATATATTATCATTTCTAAAGATCAACAGCATTAATCAGAAGAAAGGTTAAGTTTACTTAGCTAGAGAAGTACACAAGTATGAGAATTATAGGAGAATAATTAATTATTGCTTATATCATTGCTTATCCATAAGACAAAATTTGCTGACTCAGT